>NC_133211.1:19372508-19507508 GCF_958299795.1 Porites lutea | reverse complement strand
TCGCGCCTATTAAATGTTGGCGCTTCATGAAATTAGTATCGGTAATAGCATGATTTGTAGTGATATTTGGCATAAATACCATGAGTGATATTTCGAAATTGTTATACGTAATTTCACAAGCCGTTAGGCGAGTGAAATTTGAGACAATTTTGAAATATCACGAGTGGTATTTATGCGAAATACCACGTACAAATCATGCTATTATTTGTTTATATTACTACCCACAAAAGGTTTGTAATTTTCACATGTAGGTATTTCAAATTAAGCCGAAATACCACTGCTCTAAGCCAATCAAATTGCAGAAATTTCTCATGTAGTAGTATAAACGCCATTATACTACTGCATGAGAAATTTCTGCAATTTGATTGGCTTAGAGCAGTGGTATTTCAGCTTAATTTGAAATACCTACATGAGAAAATGACAAACCTTTTGAGGGTAGTAGTATAAACAAATGATAGCTTGATTTGTACGTGATATTTGGCGTAAATAACACTTGTGATATTTCAAAATTGTCTCAAATTTCACTCGCCTAACGGCTCGTGAAATTACGTATAACAATTTCGAAATATCACTCGTGGTATTCATGCCAAATATCACTACAAATCATGCTATTACCTATACATATCAACAATTTAAGAAGCTTCAGTCGCGTTAATCTCTTGAAACGTTTATTTCCGCGCTGTTTCCATTATTTTGGATACGCTTCTGATATTCTATTATTTTAAGAGAAGTATCTAATATGTTTTATCGGGGCAAAGATCCGCCGTAATCAGTGAAACTGTGAAGAACCGTCGAACTGGCCTTTCGTACGTTTAGGGAAAGTACACGGGGGGGGGGGGGGTACTTGGGTTTATGTTTGCTGGGTATGTGCTGCTGACCTCGCAAAACGAAACTGCTTATAACGACTTTTAGACACTGGAGAAGTGTAAAAAAACAGCGCGATTTTTAATTACCCAAAATTTTGACCAGAGTCTTTGTTCTCTACCGTAACTCCCCCTGATGTAGAAAACCAAGACTCCCCCTTCAAAATCACTTGGAAACGACTCGAAACTGCTAAAAACGACTTCTAGACACTAGAGGATTGTGAAAACGAAGACCCTGTCAAGTGTCTAGAAGTCGTTATATTACAGCAGTCCAGCATCAGCATCATCATCGTCGCAGTCATCATCATTATTTCAAAAGTTGGCAAATTTCAAACGTTGCCTCAACATGACTGGTAACTGTACCAAGATAGTAAATAGACCATGGAGAATAGAATGAACATTTCAAAAGCATTTGGCAAAGTTCCTCATCGCCGACTTATAACAAAACTTGATTATTACGGAATTCGTGGCTCACCACTTTACTGGTTCGAATCGCTTCCAACACAGCGTACCCAATCAGTAGTAACTGAGGGGGCATCATCTTCTCCTGTAGTCACGACATCCGGCGTTCCCCAGAGAACGGTCTTAGGATCGTTATTGTTCTTAATGTATATAAATGACTTAACTGATGGTCTTAACTACCGACTTTTTTCTGATGATGCACTGTTATATGGAACAATCTGTTGTGATAAAGATACAGCCGATCTACAGGATTATCTATATAGATTAGCAGCTTGGCAGCGAAAGTGGAAACGGAATTTAATCCTTCAAAGTGCAAGATCATATGCTTTGCAGGCAAGAGAGATCCACCAAAGCAGGAATACGTATTCTGTGGAAAAATTTTAGAAGAAGTGGAATCTCACCCTTATCTCGGAGTAGCGCTTGATGATAAAATGAGGTGATCCCTACACATCTGAGGCAAATAATGCGGAACTGTCCAAAGTCAGTGAAAGAAACCACGTACACCGCACTTATGAGACCAAACCTCCAGTGTGCCTGTAGTGCATGGGACCCGCACAACCAGAAAGATAAAGCTGCTTTAGAAAGGGTGCAGTGAAAAGTAGCCCGCTTTGTCCCCCGGAGGGGGGGGGGGGAGGGGGAAATTTAGGAATTTCTGGGTGGGGATGTGCCGCTGGGACCTTGGAACCCTTAACCTATACCAGAGCTAGTTCAGCTGAATTTTGCTACCATATACTAAAGTAAACTCTCCAAATCCCCCCTATCCTAGAGTAGCTGTTTCCCTAGTCTAGATAAAATCTGCAACCATCTGGTCAGTTTCCTGAAAAATGATACCTTATTCTAGACCCAAACGCTCTGATTTATATACCCTATCCTAGAGTAAACTGCTTGAAAACCATACCCTTCACAGCGACACATACCTATACAGCCCATATATGGCAGTACCCCCCGGGGCTTTGTCACGGGAAATGACGATGGAACAGCGAGCGTGACGGTATAATGCTGCAAGATTTAAGGTGGGACACACTTGAAACAATGAGAAAACACGCAAGCTGTCAGTTATGTATAACATGTGCTATGGCTTTCTAGATGAGAAATGGGAGGACTGTTTGATTCCAAATAGAGAAAGGAGAACATGAGGAAGCCATGATTTTAAATTCATTGTACCGAAAGGATAGGTGGATATTTTTAGATTTTCTTTCTTTCCTAGGACAATAACTGAATGGTACAAACTCCCGAAAGAAACTGTTATCTCTATTCTTAAAAGGAAACTGTTCAAGGTTATCTTTTACTGACAGGTCAAGTTAATTTTTATTTGCAACTCTAGCTTTTATTATCATCTATATTTTTAGTGTTTTAGAGCTGGCGTGATGTCCCTCTTGGATGTTGCCGACAAAACCATATTTAGATCTAGAATTGCGTTCTTCTCCTTTGTCAAACACAATAGGGCCATTTATACGAGGAAAAATAAGACGCGTCTTACATAAGACGCAAACTGTACCATTTATACGAGCATGTCTTATCTAATAAGACGCGTCTTAGCTAAGCCGCGTCTTATTTTAGACGAAATGTGCCGTTTATACGGAAAGTTCGCGTCTTATTTAAGACGCGTCTTATTTTTCCTCGTATAAATGGCCCTAATGACACGATCCTCTGGTTCAAAACCATTACAAAGTAAATATATCCAAAAAAATAACACAAAGACCAACACACAGTAACCACTGTGTTTATTATCATTGTATATGGTATTTACAGTGATCTTTTCACTTGCTGTTTTTGACTGCATCTTCTTAAAACTACGATGAACTTAACTACTTTCAGACTGTTTACAATTCACTAAAACTTGGACAAGCATAAAGGACTGCCCGGAAATGACACCTCTCCAATACAGCCATTCTTAACCCCCTTGCACAGCTATTCCTTCTCAGATGGATACTGTTGGAAATGTACTAGTAGCATATGCTCAGCTAAGAGAGGCATTGTGCAGAAAGAGTTGAAATTCACTGCATTGGGAGGGACCAACTTTAGCTACCATAAATCCTCAATAAAGACTCCAGGGACGGCTCATTTATTTTAAACACGTTTGGGGGAGAACTTAATGCACAGGGAGGACTTATTTAATTTAGCAAATCGGGAGGGAGGGGGGGGGTCTATAATTGTTTTTAAAATAACTAGAAGACGGTGTCACATTTTCAAAAAGAACCAGAACAGTGACTGGACAAGCTCTAGAAAATGACATTGGAGGTCATAGAGCCCGAT
Organism: Porites lutea; assembly: GCF_958299795.1. Classification (NCBI taxonomy): domain Eukaryota; kingdom Metazoa; phylum Cnidaria; class Anthozoa; order Scleractinia; family Poritidae; genus Porites; species Porites lutea. The sequence goes on along the minus strand of NC_133211.1, from coordinate 19,503,927 downwards.
ATCCAAAACAACATAGTTTGAACTTCCACCAAGTGGATAAACCATACCAGATCATCCAACTTGAAGTGTCAGTCTTGATTGATTATTACAGTCTAGCATTTATTAATTTGGTTTTGAAGAATAAAGGGGGAGGGAAGGTTGGCTTAACAACTTCCTTCCCCTGAAAAAAGGGGTCTTATCAGAGGGGGGCTTTTTTGAAAGAGTCGGAGGAGGGCTTAAGAGAGGAGTTACGTTACATGTTTTAAATAGAAAGCTGTATGTTGAGGTTTACTTTTATCGTTAGTTAAAATTTTGTTTTCCTTTGTTTTTGGACATGTTAACGAATGACAAGAGCTTGTAGCAAAGGAAAAGAAAATTAGAACCATAAGGATAAAATTGAACCATAACATCTGCCCCTCAGGTGATGTATGATGGAAATTGGACTGAATCTCCAGGAGAATCAAGTCAACTGACTGCCAGCAGTAGGCCAATATTTCATGCGAAGTAAATGAGACTGTTATATATCTAAAAACACATAGCCAAATGTCGGTTTACATCAGTGGTTCATTAGCAAATGTTTCTCATAAAAAATAATCAACTCTGAATGCTGAAAGGACAAAGCAAGAGAAGCTATTCAAGAAAATAGGAACCCACTTGAAAAAAAACACCTTGTGTGGAATAGTGTTTCAAATGAAATAAAATTTATAAAACAGGGTGTCTTTTTGGAGCAGAGGACTTAAAAATAGTGTCAAGGTTGGCCATGAGCAGTCTACATATCTGGTACCAACAATTTTTTTTTTACAAAAAAAAACTAACTTCATCGTGATGTCAGTTTAAAAATTACTCTATTCTAAATGTGAAACAAAATTAATCAGGGTCATAAAATAGGGTCTCTGTTTGTAAACAGAGTAGCAAAATGACCGATTTTTGTCTTAATTCGGGTTAGGGTTTGATGGCCTTGGTGGCTCACCTCTACCCAGGTTTGTGATTGGCTGAAAAAACAATAGGGATGGTAGCATAACAATGCTCCTATCCCTGAAAACAATAGGTAGAGCAGGTTAAAGGGACCAATGAAATAAGAGGTTTGGAAGGGTGCAAGTCAATAGCTTCCTTGGCTACCCCCTCCCCCCCCACCCCCCGGATTCAAATGAGTCACCATCTTCCTTTTAGTTGAAAATAGGGGGCAAGTACATTAAGTTATGGTCCATATAAGAAGGAAAGCAACAACACAAACGAACATGCCGAAATGCAACATGGTGCTGTAACTTCTCTTTTGTCTGTACTATGCATGACTGGTTCAAACAACAAAAATTATCAAAACTTTGTAAAGGAGCGTGTACATTACTCCTTAGTTTTCTAAACACCCCCCTTCAGACAAAATCTCAACTGAGTCTAAAAAGCACAAAATCCTATGTGAGGAACTCGTGAAATAATATTGTGAACTTTTCTTGGCTACTGTCTGCATCTCTTATGATTAGTCAAAATCTTTTTAAAACAAAGAAAAACCCGTTCAAAATGGCATTAAAAAAACATTTTATTTTAAAACTAACCTTCTGTAGGTTTTTGCATTCCCTGTTTAAAAACATTCACACGTAAGAATCCGTATTTTCCCCTCAAATAAACTAAAATTGCTTTCCACCTTACTGGGATCATTACTTAAAGGCAGCACTAGTCTTAATTTAGACATTATCGTGATGGGTCCCGTCTAAGTACAGTGGTTTTGACCGCTTTCTAAAAATGTAAACTATGACACCAGCAAGGAATTGTCTACACAGACATTATTCAACTGTCATTAGAAAAAGGCAAGAAGTTAGATTTTTTTCAGCAAAAAAAGAGTTTTTTGGCATGGCCTTACCAGGTTACTGGGTCCCTGCTGGGTAATAACTGCACAAGAACTTAACCAAAAAAGTTTAATCTCCTACACATAACGAATTTCTAACTTCTCTTGACTTCTCTATTTAGCATCTTCCAAATCTTCGACTTTGGTATCTCCTGCATCTGCAAGTATTGTCAAAGAAAATAAATGAAATATTACTGACACCAAAAAAAGGTTCTTGAAGTTAACCATTTAACTCCCAATATCTACCAGGGTTCGCAAATACGCCAAATTTGGCGTATTTTACGCCAAAATTGTTCAGATGACTCCACTGAGGTTACGGAGGGAGTCACTTCGACTCCAGAAATTTTCGGTAACAAACAGGGAGCCACTTCGACTCCGGAAATTTTCGGTAACAAACACAGTTTTGTCCTTACCTTTTTCGCAACAAATACAATTTATGTTAATTGTAAATGTTGTAAACCTTAATAAAATCATCGAAAGTAAAGTAAAACAGGAAGAGGGTAAATTACTCAATGACAGCCATCATGGATTTGAGCTTTCCAGGTCAGCGGACTGCCACAGCTACTTCGTGTATCCCTCACGATAGTGTATACATGCCAGGACCACGTGCTGGAAAGTCTGAAAATGGCTTTTTTCGTTGTGATACTTGACTCCAAATATTCCAAAATGACTCCAAAATTTGTGAAGCGGAAGTCACACTGACTCCACTCATCAATAAAATTTGCAAACCCTGATCTACCCACAATGTATCCAGACTGATCTCCAAACATTTCCTTTAAAAATTAATTGAGAGAATTTGATAAAAAATGAAAGCATTTTCCCTTAAGTGATCATTTTATTAATTCTTGAAATCTCTCCTTTTGATCCTTTACTGATACTGTTAAGGTTAGGTGGTTTATTTCTCATGACTATGGCAAGCGACTAGTATATGTCATGACTTCACGACACATTGTGTTGTGTAAATTAGACCCAGGACATCCACACAACAGATCTTCACCACTCGAAAAATGTTGTAGCAACTCGAAACATGTTTTAAAATTTGTGCGACAATGGTAACCACAAACAATAAAGAAAAGACATGTTATGAGCTTTTAGTGACAAATTTTGAGATGAGAATGGGAGGGTGTAAGAAGTCGCTTACACATATTTAGCTTTTCATGTTTGAACTGGAAATTACATGATCTGCATGTACAAAAATGGCAGACTCAGAAAAAGTCACTGTTTCCTGTCATAAATCAACCTCAGCCAGCAAGATGTCTTGGACTGAAGAAGAAAAGGAACACCTGAAATCACTGTGGAGTGGGGAAGACCTTTTATTTTATCTGCCAAAACACTATTTCAGAAAGGAAACAAGACACAGCCATGGCCGACACGAATCTGATGTCAGCCACTCTTGTGACATTGCTTGCGTTATTCCAGGCTGTCCTACGTGACAATCGTGCGTGTGTGGATGGTCGTAAGTCATGTCATAAACAAAGTCATCTGCGATAGTCATAATCAAAAATTGCACTGTCTAAATCAGCTTTTAGGGTGTTCTTAAGGACAGTATCCAAGTTACAAAGGGACACTAGGAAGTTTCACATCATAAACGTGCAGTGGAATTCAAAGAAATGTACCAAAAAGTGTGATGTACACGAACAGCTGTTGTTTTGCCCATAAAAACCATTGCTTTTTTGAAATGCTCATTGTTACCATTGTAGTGGTTGTTTTATAAGCTTCCTATTATTGACTATATGTATGTTATGAACTGGTTATTATCAGTATTATTGGGGACCTTAAGCAACCAGAATCTTGATGTCGCGAATGCCAAAAATGGCAACCAGAAGTTGATATTTTCTCTCTTTCAGTGATCTGACTTGACAATTTGTACGGTGGGATTTAAACCAAAAGAATTCAGATTCGATGCATGGGACAGAATCAGTGAGACATCAAACTCCCGGTTGCTATTAATGACGTCCAGGATATCAGCACTTTCATTGCTTAAGTGACGTACATTGATACACAAGTTATGGTCCCTAGACTTTATTTTTTGACCGAAAACGTTGCTGTAATAACCAACTAACTGAACTTGAAAAGCCAGCTTCAAGAGGCCTTGACTTTACACATGCTTAGGGATCGATGGGATAAAAGCAATGCCAGGTGGCATTTCAGGGGGTAAACAAGTGATAAAATTTGCCAATGAGTAATCACGGTCTAGTTTGTTTATTCTATTATAATGAGACGATGATTGATAATCATGCAAAATGTACAGTTTGAGTATTGATGAGATTTCTATCATTTTGTTTGCTGTGAGGACATCTATTGTCAAGGAACTGAGAAGAGTTGAAAACCTACACCAAAAGCTACACTAAAGCTACACCAACTGTTGAGAATTACGCTGTGTCTTTGTGTGTGATTCATAGACCACAGTCACTGACACTTCGATGTAGTGCACTGTTTTCTTTTATGCCTTTTCTAACACCAAGGGATAGGGAAAATTGAGGGGGACTTTCTCCAAGCAAACTTACTGTTTCCGTCGTAAGCTCCATTGCTGTATAGCTAAGCGACAACATTTCCGAAACTGAGTCGTCTATAATACTTTTTAGAGCCAAAATTACGATCTCACATGTTTTCGATGAGGGCATTTCTTCTTTGGCCAGTGCAAAGACAGTAAAGATCATGCTCTTACCAAAACATGCTGACAAAATTCAATGCCATAACCTCTTCCATGACTTTGAATGTTTATTGGCCATTTCCTGTTCAGGCTTAATACAATAGCTCTGTTTTCCCGGTCAAATATTCAAGATCGACAACACTCCAGTCAATGCTTCTTTGATATTTTGATTTTGTTTTGGGGAGAAGATTGTTCAGTCAGTTGGAAACCTCCCATGGGAAATTTCCAAATATTTGATTGAGGGGCATACATTCTGATCCAATCGGCATGATCTGTACGCTGGCATACGGACTACTCAAGAAGGCCGCCAGTCTGAGCAGGCAGTTTCTCGTTGCTTCTTAGTACCCCAATCTCCTCAAAGTTTCAGTGGCTTTGCCGGTCTTAGCTTATTTGCACGCCTCATCAAAACCATCATGCTGTGCAGGCTATGCACAAAATTGCAAAGGCGCTCACTGGTAGCCATGCTTTCCTCCAAGGCAATGCTCCCCTTTTAGGCCATAGGCCCTTCCACCTTCAGGCCCTTTCGCTCCAAATTAATCATCCAAAGAAGTAACAATGATCACTTTTAATTTGCCATGACCGTCTTTTAGATGAAAAGTTCTTCATTTTCTGTTGTTTAGAATAAACAAACTCGACAGGGATTTTTTGCACCGACAAGGTTTTTTTCACTTGTTTGCCCACTGAGAAAACCATGTCTGACATTGCATTTTAACACATCAGTACCTTAGGCAGGTGGATAGAGGGCAGGTATAGTGAAAACAGGGTCTATTGACATTGCATACCTTGGTCTGATGTCCACAGTGTCAAATTGTCCCTCAAAAGCTGCATAATCAAAGTGCTGTCCTTGTATGAGTCTTCACTCAAGGTGTCTAGCTCAGCAATGGCTGTGTCAAAGGCAGTTTTGGCTAGTTCGCAGGCTTTCGTCGGGTTATTGCAGAGCTCATAAAAGAATACAGAGTAGTTTAAGTACAAACCCAAGCGAATAGGACTTGTTGTAGGAAGATGATTAGCTTCTTCGACTGCAGCTTTGTAGGCATCTAGAGCATGATCAGATGCTGATTTTTGAGCTGGATCTTTTTCATTTTCCTCGGACTTTTCTTCTTTACCAATTTCAGCTAAATATCGATAGTAGTCACCCTTCCTGTTTGAAAAAAAAAACACAAGAATCGCCGAATGTCAATTTTAACTGGGCTGCCAAGGGGCAATTTTTTGTGAGGGGAGGGGGTGGCTGTACGCGCTCAGGCTCCCATAAAACCTTGTCGCCTACCACTGTGTGACACAGAATTTCCTGAGAGTGAAACATAAACTCATTTGAACATTGTAACCTTTTTGAAAGACTTTTGTAACAAGAAAAATGAGTACCATTTTTAAGTTGGGGCTGTATAGTAACTTTTAAATTCCACCATTATGAATAAAAATAAGCAAGTTAGCCATTCTAAGCAGGAAACAATTAGCACTATTTTCATGCAATTCTGGTTCTTAAAACTGACCAAGCAAATTACATTTCAGTTTTGTTTTTGTCTCATATTGCATTTAAAGCCTTTCCTGTAAGGAATGACTTTTCACACACAGAGCAAAAATCGCAATACGATAAAAAGAGAACCTTGAAACAAAGAAACACAAAACGGATTGAAATCCACAAATCACAAACCATGACCTTTTGAACCCGTTGAGTAAAGTTTTGTTTCCTAAGAGGTCCGTTAAGATAAGATGATTGACAGCAGCGAAAACGGAATCGTCGGTTGGCTTCTGAACTTCAGAATTCGCATGTTTGTGAAAAGTGCAGTAAATAGAGGATCCTAATTTGCGGTCTACAGTCTACATGAAAACGCAATTCTCAAATTCAATAAAGCTGAAATCGATAGTCCGTTCGGTTGAACAGTTCCTAGCTGGATAATCCCTCACTTATCAAAGGAAGTAGAAGAAGGATTCGCTTTGCATCTTACACGTTCGCTCTCATACTAAAGCTTACGCTTGTCAAAGTTATATGCATTTGTGCTTGCTACCTTCACAAGTTTACAATTTGAAGAGCAGAGGACATTGCTCTCGTTCGGTCTGTGTTTGGCAAGCTGTTTTAAAAAAACGAGGAATTCGAAATTCAAGGAAGAACTCAAACGCAGGATTAAATAAACGGACAACAAGTCGAGACATTCCATTCTGTTCGTTGATTCATTGATCGATGTTGTACTGGATATTGACAACTAGAATCGTATTGGTGAGCTAATAGAAAGCCTTACAGCTTACGACGTAGTGCTTGTACAAATCGAAAGCAACTTTAACTTCAAAAAGCGACCTATACGTTTGACACAATGATCGTGTTATACCGTGCAAAGTTGCAAGCAAGATCTTAACACGTTCCTTTGTCTCTACCGCGCAAAGGAAGACAATGGCTGCGATGTTAATGTGGCAAGTACCTAACACGCAGCTAACGTGTTTAAAGCTAGTTCTTTTGTTTTAGCGTGTGAGCGTGCCGTGTGCGTGCGTTCACCTCATTCCCTGAAATCCCGTGGGGGGTCACAGAATCACTATTCACAGTCCTTGGATATTAAAATGACTGAACGTGACGCACTATTGTGACTTTGTTTACTTCTGATCACATCTTCAAGCGAAGTCTCTATTATCAAGCGATTCATCTCAATGCACAATAATTGACCCTTATATTAGTTAAAACCCTATGGTTCATTTACTGAGTATATTACTGCTGTTTTTTTTTCCCCTCACATTGACTGTGTTCGTTCGTATTCAAAACACCATTAGGAAAATAAAGGTCATATACACCGAATGCAAATATGGCGGATCTCTCGGTCGGCCCGGGTCTAGTTGCGCGAAAGCAAGGCTACTGAGGCCTCGAGAGTTTTGTTTTGACTGCGCGTCTTAGCGATTCAGTCGATCAATATGGTTTCCTTCGAGCTGTTTCGTGCTTAAGAGCCATCAAAGAGGAGATTTAACTCCAGCAGAGAAGAAAATTGGTTATCTTCGCTTTGCCAAGGTTTTTTACGAAGAAAGAAATGGATTCAAGCAATTTGGCGCGGCGAATGGAGGCACTTTTCTATCACGGAGTTAAAAGAACGAAAGTGTGCTCGCTTCACTTCAGAAGAGAAGACTCACGAAACTATTGGAATGGAAGAATAACTGAAAGATTCATGGTTCTGTTTTAAGTTTGCTTTGTCCGTTCTCTTACCAAGGAAAAGTAAATATCCTCGAGAACTAGTGAATCCGCCGTCGCGACTTACCAATCTTTAGGCGCTCTCACGGACACAACGACAGACAACAAGGCCGAATGTTTTCAGTCTTCACGATCCTGTGTTCAAGAGTTTGAGCAGTGCCATAAAAGAAGCAATTTTTGGAAAATCACTGTTAGTTTATCTCTAAACCATTCGATAAGTTGCTAAAGTAGATCACGCGCAAGGTCAAATACAAAGCTCGAATACTTGCGCGCTCTTTCTCTGCCAGAACCTTTTTCCTTCTTCTTACTTTCTTACTTGGTAACGGTTCCTCTGTTAGTTTTTTCAGTGCACTTTGGTCAAGGACTGTTCTTGAAATATGTCGCTTTCTTCTGGTTCTTACCTAGTTTCACAGGCCACGCTTGTAAGATTAACAGCGATTGTTATTTGTTGTTGTTATACATTTTAATGCAGCTGGGTTTCAGCGTGAAATCTAAAAGATCTTACAGTCCACAGCGGATGCTCCCGTTCTCGAAAATGTTAACCTTTTGTTGGATAAATAACAGACCATGCAAACATCTTGGAACAGCACCATCTCTTGTGAAAATTATTTCATTCAAATACTTTCGTGAGTCCTCTCATCTAAAGCAAGTGAAGCGAGCACACTTTCACTGTAAGGTGCTTCCCATCGCTGCGCCGAATCGCATGAATCCTTAACTTTCTTTGTGAAAAGATCTCGGGAAAGTAAAGGCTATTCCAGCTAGAGTAAAACCTTCTTTTTGGTGACCCTCAGGCATGCAACAACTCGAATCAAACACTATCGATCGACTCAATCGCTAAGACGCGCAGTCAAAACAAAACTCTTGAGGCCTCACTAGCCTCGCTTTCGCGCAACTAGACCCGGGCCGGCCGAGAGGTCCGCCATATTTGCATTCGGTGTATAAGTCATGTGTATTATGTTTCGAGATAAATGGATTATACGCTTTTTTAAGTTTCCATTTTGCGGCGACTTCAGTTTACATCTCCATAAAATGGTAGAAGAAATATCAAGAAACATCATGACAGCTGAAAATTTTCAAAGGCATGTTTATGGAACTCGCTAATGCTGACATCAATATAGCGTGCTTGCTGAATGGGCGAAAACACAGAATTGTGATCACAAGATCATGTACAAATTTAATGATAAAAGTTTAGCAAGATACAGATACAAACAAAAGCAAACTCCCTGAAACCTCGACATGGGCTACACTTGTATGCTCTACTCAGTCACCAAACCTTGTCAGTAATAGCTCCTATTTCCCCCAAGTCAAGCCTTGAACTTGTGTGCGAAATTCTCAGAGTTCCTATTTTTGTCTGTGTCTTCTTTATCCTCAGTATCCGAAATTTAGACCTCCAAATTAAATAGAAGGAAATATTTAAAGGAAAAGCCAGTCTTCTAACATGGGAAAGTTGTCACGTCCCTTGCTCATGGTTGGCGTAACATCAGGATTCATCTCACATTCATCCGCAACTGAGTTGTTCGCTTCACTGACTACGACAGCTTACAAAAGTCTTCAGCCATAGTGTCGTCAACTGGTGAAATACTTTGCTCATAAATTGTGCTTCTTAAAGCTGCTTGCTCAAGTACTACATCGATCGATAATTCTCTCTTTGAGTTCACAAAGCGGCCCCGGCGTTCCAGACCTGACGCTCACAGTCATCTTTTGGTGTGAACCTACCGTGAACGGCGTGTCGGTTTGTATGCAACGTGAGCATTTCTCTGAGTTTCCCAGCGCCAACATCATCTAACTGACTTAAACTCGAACAATAAAAAAATTATAATTAAAAACTATGATCGAATCGCTTCGAACAACGTAAATAGCCTTCATCAGGTTCGCAACGCCTTGTGGGTTTTTCAGGGGGAGCGGAGACGAGGTACAAAAAGTATCCGTGCAAGGCTCGGTGCAAGGAAAAATCATATGAAACCATTTTTGAGAACATCGTTTCTTGGTACCAGACCCTCGTGTCTTCCCTCCCCCGGGAGGCCGTTTTTCGCCACAGATGACCGAAAACCGAATTTATGACTGGGCTTGCCGGGCAGCCCAGTAATTAGTCAAAAGAGCATTTAGTTCCTTTATAGAGGAAGGAGACAATGAAAAAGTGCAGTATGCTAGCTTCAAAAACACATCTTCATCTAATGGTTGCCTTTGCTTAACATGCTTTATTGTTTCTAAGTTAATAATTGATAGTGTTCATTGTGACAACATAAATCTGGTGGGGGGAAGGGGGGGGGATTACTCCTTTACATTAATTAACCTAAACACGCTTATGGATATTGTTCTGATATAGGAGAGCCGGAAGGCACACCTCCACCCCTTCCACGAAGAAAATGGAACATATTTTATAAACTGGGCTGGCCAACTGGGTTGGCCACAGGCAGCCCAGTTAAAAATTCTAACATTGAAGTACAAAGAACTGTTTCAGTATTTTTTCATTAGAACCAATAAACCTAAACACCTGCGATGAGTGTCACTAAAGGGCTCGAAATTGTGACTCCTATAGTTGCAATTATGAATTTTTTCTTTTACATTTGCAATTTGCTCAAAAATAAAATTTTAGCCGCTAAGGGCTAAAATTTGATTTAGGGCTGAAACCATTGTGACACACATGTCAGATGATACGACCGCTGAAAAAAATAATATCATAATAAAGTTAAATATATGTTAGCCTGCATAGCAAGCGTTTCCGCGCAAGTTTGTCGAGAAAGTTAGAACAAGAGCAAAAAAAGAAGGAATGAGGGGAGAGGGGGAGGGAGTGAAGGAAAGGCTTGCCCACAAACCCCATGATTTTGAAAAACTGCGTTCGCCCACAAAGGCAGCTTTTGATTGGTGCGGTGCTGGTAGTGTTGATTAAATAGCAATCAATACATCAATCAAACCAGGTATGTTTTGTTTACGTACGCCACAGATCTGGTCTGATCTGATTTGTGGTCGCAGATTACAAATGCTTTAGTCTGATATTTATTTGAATCATGTTTGTGCGAAGGTTTATCAGATCTAAGTCCCTTGAATCAAAAGTACAATTGGAGATCGAGCAGTGGAGACCAGTGAAGGCCAATTTATTTCAAATGACGGGGTGCGTATCTGAGTGGAAAAAATGGACTGTTGGTTGGAGATAACATCAATGTAAATCAGAACATCGAGTACTAGACACTAGCTAGAGCACCCATGGACAAGTGATTGAAAATTGAGCGGCATGTACTGTAGTGAACTTTTCGACACTGGCTGGCCTAAAGAGAGCAGCTGCTCTGCAAAACTCATAGCCGGCAGATTAAATAATTGTTCCGGACAAATCATTTCTTTGTGACGTTTTAACAAGGTTTCAGATGAGATAAAGCCACATAACGTTAAAATTTTAACTCAACTATAAAGAATAAGAAATTCCGCAGCAATCACTTAGAGTTTCAACCTTCTTTTATAGTAAAGCTTCTTTTTATTACAGTTTTGCAATCGCGTGGAGCGTGTTTTAGGGAACAAAGTAATTTTTTCAAATCTGGTAATCTATTCGTTATCTATCTTGACGAGCTGTCAATTTACAAATGAACCGAACCGTGAAATATCAAGGGGCGTTTTCCAGAATCGTGGGGTTTGCGGGCAAGCGTTTCCTCTTCTCCCCTCCCCCTCCCCCTCCCATTTTTTTTTTCTCCCGCTTTAACAACTCGACTGTAAATGCTTACTACGCAGGCTAAATATATGTGTAATACATGTGTTATAATATTGTTTTACAATAAAGATCAAATTGTTAAAGTATAAGAGATTTTAAGATGGAAGGTCTTGCAGAATATGCAATCTTCAGTATTTACAGAATACTTACATTTTCAGAAAGAAAACTTTTGCTTCAGCTGCTTTTTTTGGATCTGCTGTGCCAGACGATTCTTTGGCAATGAGATAATCTTCAAGGAGACCGAGGATTTCTTTGCAAATGTCCCTCAATTCTTGTTCAATTTCTTCCTTGTAACCCCTGTTTACTTCTTTTAATTTACCTTGACAGGCATCTACGATGCGCCATGATGCTCGCCGAGCACCAATTTTATTCTTGTAGGCCACAGACAAAAGGTTACGTTCTTCAACAGTAAGTTCCACGCCAGTCTTCACCAGCCTCTTCATATGTTCTGCCATATCTATAGAAAGTAGGCAAAAATACAAAAATTATATTTTTCTTAAAAACAATGCTGTGGTACCTTAGCACATGCAGAATCTCTGTAAGATTTCAAAACAAGTTGTATATTCTTGAGGAAAACACAAGACTAGAGAGTTTGTCCCCTGAGAGGACATAATTATGTGCTTACTGGTGCAATGAATTATAATGAATAGTCCGTACTTGGTTCATAAGCTACAATAATTGTAGCTTATGAACCAAGCTAAAAAAGCTACAATTATTGTAGTTCTGTTGCAAGGACAATAATGGACAGTTCACAGACACCATGTTGATTGTGAAAGTGGCTATTTTTCAATCGAGTAATGTTCATTTTTACTGAAATCCTAAAGTTCAATTCATCACTTTAGAGAACATAATTCTCTAAACATGGCACGTTAATCACAAAGAGCAACTTAAGAAAGAAATCAAGAAAACCCCGACCCATTTCAGATTCTGTCGGTCTTATTTCACGCTTCAGGGAGTAGGGCTTACCTATGGACTACAGAAGATGGCATAATGCATTACTGGCACCAGTAATTAACCACAAAAAGAAAAGAAAAAAAAGAATCTGCTGAATAAAGGGGGATGCCAGGTACCGAACCTGTACTTCTGCTCTGGATGTTAAACGTTAATGCCATGTTTTATAGAGACGTTTACTTTCAAACGGGCAAATTTAAAATATCTGATACAGTGGAACCCCGCCTAACAGCCACCTTGGTAATACAGCCACTTGAAGGCTGTGCTCTAAGGAAAATTTCAGGGAGCCCTTCGGGCTCAAAAGCATTTGAGCTATAGGCGCCAGACCTCAAAGTTATTCGCCTGAGGACATCTGATGAAGAAGTATTTTGTACGCACACAAATCTTACTGGCCTGCTTATCACCAAACTTGGTAATTTTAGCTTTTGGGTGCGACAAAAACCCGCACGTTGTCTTATGAAACCTATCAAAGTTTTCGTGCCGTTCAGATTTAAAACCAAAAATGTTAGCAATGCCGCCGAATTGTTCAGGTTTTAATGAGGGAAAAACAAAAATTGCAGCAGGTTTACGTAAACTTCATTAAGATGTTTGGGTCAAACATAGGAAAACTGTGCTTTTTTACCAGTAATATTAAACTTGAAAATAAATTTTCGAAAGGTGAATCAATGTGGCATGAAATATAAAGTGACAGAGTTTACGCGGCAGATAGAACTCAAGTTCCCGTGAAAAATTCCGCGAAACAGTGAAACCGCCGCAGCCCCAAACCTATCGTTTTAATAAAAAATAAGTCATCTTTAATTTTCTTTTCTATATTATCAGTGAATCTTTTAGGATAATTGAGCTTTTTGTGGATACGGTCGAAGTGTAAACCAGCTCTTCTCTTCTCTTTTTTTGGCCGCTAAATTTAGCCTATATATGTAAAATGCCAAGACAACGTGGAACTGCCCTGTTAAGTTTCAGTTTTCAATCAGAACAATCATATCTTTTCTTTTGATATTTCGTTATCTTATGTAAAGGGAAGAAAACAATCATAAGTTATGTTTTAGCCAAGCAGACACAACAGCCAAAAACCGTAAAAATATTAAATTTGCATACTGGTCAATACAGCAACTTCCGTTTTATGCAAAAATAAATTACTCCTCGTTGCCAGGCACGTTCTATGCCTGTCAGAAAAGTATTAACAGTTTCTCCTAAAAACTGTACCTAATAAACCATTCTATCTGAAAGAAAAAATTTTAAAGCTATTTTAAGAAGCGGTACAATAAATTGATCCATGCCGCTTTTCACGTTCACAGTGATGTATTATGTTACGTGTGAAATCACGCAGAACGACCTTTGAACATCGACGCGCGCCTGTTTCTTTTGTTCAATATTCTTAAAAACATTTTCTGTAGGGTTTAGTAAACTCTGACTCAACAAGCCAACAATGGTATGTTAAATTTTTCTGCCCACTTAACTGAACACTGCACTAGAAGCAAGAGTGCCCGGCCAGGCGACCGGGAATTTTTTTTCAGTCGCCCGAAGCTAATTGTTAGTCGCCTCAGGCGACCGGGCGCCGTTAGAGCACAGCCTTGCACTTCGTCATCACAGCCACTTTTTTTGACCTGGCAAAACAGCCATACATTTATAAAAACCCTCATTAATACGGTTAGCCATTAACATATTGGCCAATGGCCACATTTAAAAATCTCAAACAGTAGAATCTTTTACAATTTCACCCCAATAATAGAGCCACACATCAGAAATGTTGAAAATTAAAATGCCTGTGACATATCAATTTCATTGACCTAAAACACTGAGCTTGTTTTTGTACTGCTTTTAGACTATAGTCACTTACTATGTATTTGCGGAAGTCAAATAGCCGATTTTTTACAGTGTTTTACGAACTAAAGGAAAGTTTCAAGTAGTTTTTATGATTACGGTAGAGAGATATCTACATCATAGTAACTGATTTATTGTTATAGTTACAACAAAAGTTTACATAGCAGAACCAGGCATAAAATCATAATATCCATGTATCAATTCTAGTTTTGATTCATATGATTTTAGTCTCCATGCTGTTCCAAATTCTTTACAAACCACACACCAAATCTTGTTAACAACTCCGTCGTCATTGTGTTCTTTCCCCAACTCGATTTCAAGCTCCTCCCACTTCCGAACCGTTTTTAATGAAGCCGTTTGCGGAACACCTGAGGCTTTTGCCTTTTTAGGCAGTGGCTCACTACTTTCTCCATTATTATTGCTTGTAGCAGCACCAAAAAACTTTGTAATGTCTGAAATTTTTCACCATTTTTGTGATTTCCTGCGAATTACGCGAAAGCAAGGAACACCTGGGGATTCTGAAAGCTAGTTCCTAGTCCCACGCAATATTTGATGTAAACAACATGGCAGCCAGCCGAACGTTTTTTCTACTCTTTGCTGCCTTTTTAAAAACCCATTTACCAACAGAGATCAGGTTGAGACATTTTGCTATTTTGAAATTAATTTTTCTACACAGTATACGAGGCAGTTGGCTAGAAAATGCAAGTGATTTTTTTCCACACTCGATAATCGCAAATTTGGCTCACATCTAGCGAGTTAGCTTGTGGGAATTTCGAACCCTGGTCAATGGCACATCCTACAAATATTGCACAGCTTCTTCGCCTTTTCACTTTCTTCCTCACTTACTATGAGGAAACCTCTTTTTTGGCATTTTCCAGATAGCAATACCTCCCAGATAAAAGCAGAACTTACCGTATTTCTTCACCTATAAGCCGAGCGATTTTTTCAGTTTTCGACCCAAAATTCCAGGAGATTTTTCACGAAGAACGGGGTTCGGCTTGTAGCCGAGGGTTTTAGATTTTAAAAATATACAGAACCAAACAGCAGCGAACAAACAAGCTGTTTGTTTACAGGAAGTAGCATACCAAATGCTATGGCGTCAATATTGTCAGAAAGAAAAAAACTGGCAATAAAGGAGACAATTAAGCGGCACATCACAAGATCAATGATCCCATCTCAGTCTCTTATTTTTTCTTCACTCAGGCTTCCACCCTTGTACGTCCTGGTTTCACCGCTAACCTCTCACAAATGCTCTCAATCTACAGTGACTCAAAAGAAAACTTAATAGATTGCTTGCAGTTCTCATTTCCAAAACGCTCTAGTGGAGCATGCCCCCAGATCCTGCGAGATACCCTCAATTAACTTGGCAGTCATTGCTTCAAAACCCCTTACTTTATGTCCTAGCTATTAGTTCACTCCACAACATGATGATTTTTTCATGTAAGAATATTTCTCAACAACTAACTGAATTATGCGGAAGATCCGAACTAAACCGAGCAAGTCATGGAGTTTGAGCTATTTTGAAAAGGGGCAATGTCATGCAGCTAGCTATTAAGTGGAAACCGGCAGGAAAAAAGGGGGCGTTTTATTGACTCGAATCCAGCGAGCTTAAGCTTACAGTTATGCCGTGATGCGATCAATCGCAGTCACCCAACCTTGTGACGTACTGTACAAAGGCTTCTAAAAGCTGTCACTGAATTTCTGACAAAACACGAGGGCTTTTGCTTACACCCTCTCGTGTTTGCAAAATAAATAACTAAGGCGAAATACTATGTCTAAGATTTCATTTATGTGTGAAGGGCGCAAAGACATTCAGAGCGTCGTGCTGTTTAAAATGGCGTTGCTTCTCGAAATAACTTCTTGCTGTATCTCAATTTTTAACACCGACACGGCCCGATTATAACTATGAACATTTCACCTACCTTCATATCGCTCAGCTTGTTCAGTAAGTTTCGCCATAAACACCTCGCTCTCCCTATCTAGGACTTCGTCTGCCATTTTGGTACCTGAAGAAACAACGTTACGACAAAAATCTACAGCTCGTAAGCGCCGGCCGCTCTTCGAAGAAAGGGCGTCGACTTGGCTGATCACCAGACCCCGAGCAACCCCGAGCTCAGTTTTGTTAATTACCAGTCTCTTCCACCAAACTCGCTATCGCCAAAGCCGAAGTTTTCACAATTGCTCTTGCAAATGGAAAAACTTAAACAGTTTTCCTTGATAAGTATCCTTCTGGTAACAGTGCGAACAAGGAGACAGCGACAAGGCGTACGATATTTGAAACCTAAACGCAGAGGTGCACTCGAACGCGTAAACAATTAAACCGGCTCGACTGGTTCTTTCTTGTAGTGGGAATATTAAATACGGTGCCCGAACAAGCATTGTATTCAATTTTTCTTGGGACGGCTGTAATACCCAGGAGAAACGAAAAACAAAAGATGTGCAAAATTTGTAGCCTGCGTAGCAGGCGCTTCGAAGTAGTGGGCGAAGAGAGAACGGGCGCGCGCGAGGGAGACACGCGAGGGGTGTCTCCTTCTCGCGCGCCCGTTTTCTGTTGTGCTCACTACTTTTAAAGGATACAACGACTTACTGCCACTTGCTCTGGTTGATCAAGTGACACAACGAAGTTGTAGATCTGCTACGAGATTGAAACATGGACTCATTGTTTGGGTAACCGGTTAATTGCTTTAACCGCGGCAGGGTTAGCTCAGTTGGTAGAGCGCTTGACAGCAGAGCGGGAGGTCGCGGGTTCGATTCCCGGGGCCGGACCAATACTCTGAGAAATAAAGGTACTTCCTTTGCCCTGCAGGCGGCTGGACCTTCGCGTGGCTCGGATGACCACGTAAAATGGCGGTCCCGTCTCCATTAGGAGACGTAAAATATGTTGTTCCCAATTAGCACTTTCGTGCTTAATACACTGACACTCAAATAAAGTACCTTTTTTTGGGAGGGGGGGGGGGGGGGGGGTCAGAATATATGCAAAACACAGAGGGGCCGTACCTTGGAAGGGCTTGGAATGCAATGGGAAGATCTTATGAATCAGTCTTGGAGTGTGTCGACATTAAGTCCTTCACTTAAACCGTTGAAGAGTTACGCTTTTATGGATTTTAACTTTAATGTTTTAGCCCTGCAGACAATCAATTATAGAAGTAAGAGTTTCAAATACTTTTAACCTTGTCATGTGCCATAATTTCTATGTTTAACAAGAATTTTAGATGTGAGGTTTTTGATGTTTCAACTTTGTCAAGTACACATTATTGAATATTCTTATTGTTTTTTTTTTCAATTATTTGTTCATTTTCTTTACTACACGACCCTACAAGCTGTAAGCTTTGACTTTCATCGTGTATAAATAAAGGTTGTGTGTATGCATGTATCTGTCCCGGTTGTTTATAAAGGGTGGGATAGCGGTATCCACAAGGTAAGTTTCTGCTGAGCGGATAACGTAATTGTGCGTAGCAAAAACACGGCTCTACACGGTGAGCAGTCTCTTATTTTTGTTTTTAGCCACAGTAAATCAAGAGCACGCGTAATGGGAGAGCGGCGAAGCATAATTTTACTTTCTTTTCAACTTGCCGAGCGTGGCTCTGGGAAAGAAAAAAGACCACTCGCGGTCTAACAGGGCTCAATGCAACTTCGCGTTCAGTTTGTTCTATGGTTCGTTGCTATGATTTACTCACTTATAACTTAAGAGAGAATGAATGTCACCCCGCTATAAGTATTCCACAGCCTCGCAAGGAATTTTAGAAAAGAAGTCTTTGTTATAGCGGTCATTAGCAGAGGTAGCCTCCCCGCAGACGTCCTTTGGGGTTCGTTTGTCACGCATTCATATGCGTGACAAACGAACCTCAAAGGACGTCTGCGGGGAGGCTATAGCAGAGGTGCACTTCTGGATACTCAAATACATATCGCAAATGTTATTGAATCTATGGGAAAAGTCCAAGGAAGAGCTTCACGGGGAGAAAAAAATGACGGGAGACATAAAACATTACCATGTATTGAAAGGCTTTATTTTTGTAATTTACACCAACAAGCTCAGAATTTCATCAAGTGAGGGTACTGCCCCTTTCTTAGTGAAAACAAAGTCTTCATGTACTTCTTGAGGTGTGGCACCTTGGAGATCTCAGGAAGTATTTGCTCATCCACTGTCTTTTGGTCTTCTACACGCTCCTCACTTGGTTTCCTCTCCTGAAACAGAACCAGTTATGTGGCTATATATGAAGGCTTTAATATGCAATTTAGTCTAAGTTCTACATTGTTGTCAGTCCCAGTCACAGGTGAGCTACATGATAAGCATGCACATGTGAGCTAGTCAACTGCAGGAGGGGAGTGTTTTTGTCTCGATCGCCACACTATTTTAAGACCCGCCACAATTTTTTCTATCCAGGGTGATCATTTTATTAATTCTCATATGTTATCTCTTGAGAGTGTATGGATAATGTTAGGAGATAATTGATGCTGGTCACTATTGGGACCTAAAGGGTTAAATAACACAACAAATACAAAAGATGACATTTATGATCTTTAACAAGATTACAGTTGGGGTTTTTGAAACTTGTTCGCCTTTGAAGTTTTTCTCAGTTGATTGCAACTTTTATCACAAGGCTAAGGACACATATTTGTTTGTCATGAAGCTATGATTTTGGTATTTTACAACATGTATTTTATTTTCTTATGATAAATTCTGTAGTGAATAAGGGTAAGTAATTGGTAATACTAAACAAAATGGACTGGACTGACAAGTTAAAGTACCTCCTGAACATCTTCAAACATGTCCTCTGAGCGTTTCTTCTTCCTGGCCTCGCGTTTGAAGAAATCGTCAGTCAGGCGTTCAGGAAGCTTGAAGTTACCCAAATCTATTTTAGTGTTCGTAGCAATTACATAAGCTTGGGAAATTCGCCTAAGAGGGACACCGTTCACCTTGTAGGGTCCTAAAAGATCAATGCACAGTTCATTAAAATGGAATACAAATGGATTAAATGTCAAACTTCACTTTACATAATAAATAGAATATTACATGGCCGGTTGGAGATACGAAATTTCTCTTCTCGCGTTGAAAAAATATTTCACTCATTCGCTGCGCTCACTCGTGAAATATTTTTCAACACTCAAAGATAAATTTCGTATCTCCGTGCAGCCATGTAATACCCTCTATATACCCTAAGCCTAATGCTGACTAGAAATACATATGTTCTGTTGTCTTGTTTTACTAACATCGGCTTTGCATGCAAGTTCAACTTAGGACCAAAGTACAGAGCTAAAAGAAACCAGTCTTTCATCCGGGGTTAGCATCAAGCTATATGTGGGTTTGCCTTGGTGTACCATGAATTGCATGGCAGATTTCAGGAAAAGCATATCCTGTAGCAAACATTTCCAATAGAGTTACATGTCCCAGCTTTCTCAACGAACTCACACGGAAATGCTTGCAATGCAGGCTAGAGAAAGCAAGGATTTGATGGTAAAAGCCCAACTGAAACACTCTTCCAGTTCTAACAAACATATCCCTCGACCAATGTTCGTCTACCATGATTTTATGCAACTCAGCCAAAAAGCTACTCTAGGATAGTGGGGGGGGGGGGGGGGGGATTGGGGAGTTTAGTCCAGCATAGTGTAGCAAAATTCAGCTGCACTAGCTCTGGTAGAGGTTAAGGGTTCCAGGGTTCCAGCGGCACATCCCCACCCAAAAATTCTTAAATCAAAGGTACCTGCCCCCCACCGGGCTAACTGCTAGTTTGGCAAAGGGAGAAAATGCTTATTAGAGAAACAAAACAGTGTAAAACATGCTAATGTTACCTGTAACAAGAAGAAGGCCAGAAGCAAGTTGTTTGAGAAAGACAACCCTCTGCAAAAGAAATAATTACAATTTTTCTCATTTTTGAATGACCCTGCTAAAGTGCTATGACCCAACCCTGCTACATTGTATGAAAGAGAGTGATCATCAGAAATAATCAGATTGACCCAACCGATCAATTGAAAAATATCTTTATAAGCATTGCATACATTTTTCTCCTGTGTGTAAGTCAAAGTAATAGCAACTTTCGAGTTTTTTTTACCATGGACCACCTTTATATTACGCCCAACTGTCATGCTGTGTTTTAGAAAAGGACAGAAGCAAATGAAATGTATCAGAAGAGGGGAGTCCATTGAAGCAACATGCAATTTGTTAACTTGCTAAAGTGTTCCCCATTAGTGGGTCTCTTATTGCATGATTGAAGATTAGACTTTTAAACAAAGTTTATGATGAAGACAATGTGCGTATTTTTATTATTCCGCGATAATCACTCTAGGGATTTTCAATAATACAAACACCTAAGTAAATGACACTGACCCTCAAAATAATATTTTCCAGATTGCACATCATTCACAAACAAGAATGTCACAATAATTAACGACTCAACAGCTCCTTGATGATGTGAATGGTGTGGCCTTGCTTATATACTAACCTTGCCTCTGTGACGACCAGCCAATAGCACAAGAATGGTCCCAGGGGTGATAGAAGACCTCAATTTAGTGAGCTTGGCCTTTCGGCGGTTCTTCAGGGGTTGTTTTACATCTTCTGTTGGGTAATAGCGAGACTACAGAAGAAATAAACAATACACACTGAAAAAATGGTTTTCCCCAGGTAAGCAACCTCTGCCTATTAAATGGGAGGTTGTTTACCAGGAAAAATTCTCAACAATTCAAAGCCACAAGTTAGGAACAATGGTTATCTAACCCTTCCTGTATTTACATGCAAAGATACAATGAAAATGGTAATGTGTCACATGACAGTGCTCAACATGACATGACAGTTAAGTACACTCTGTTAGATGTTCTTGTGTATTTATCATAAGAATTCATTTGAAAATTTCAAAACAAATGTCAAATTGGGGATTTTCCCTATTCCGATCACATGTTAGTCTGGATTCAGGAGTTTCAAGCAAAATTGGGAGAATCCCAACAAGATTGTGATGGTTGGTCTCACTTTACACCGGCGCTTTATGAGCTGCACTGGCTGCCAGTTTCTTTGCGTATTGACTATAAGATTTTACTTTTGACTTTCAAATGTATTTATGACCTAGCGCCAACTTATCTTAGCGATCTTATTAGTATAAAATCGAATTCATTATATAATCTTAGGTCTACTGGTAAGCTCTTATTGGACCATCCCAAGGTAAAAGATGCTTACAACATTGGGAGCAAGATCATTCTCAGCAGCAGCTCCGAAACTCTGGAATGAGCTACCTGTGGAGCTTTGTCAAGCAACATCACCTAACAGTTTTAAATCTTGACTTAAAACCTATCTTTTTAAGAAGTATTTTTATAGTTTGTAACTTAGTTTATTTTATTCTCACGGTAATGTATTTTCGTTTTCTTTTAAACATATGATTGTAAAGTGCTATTGATCAGCACATGTAAATACGCGCTATATAAATTGGTAAATTATTATTATTATTATTATTATTATTATTATTATTATTATTATTATTATTATTATTATGGGAGATGCTGGGTCATAATAATGGCATGTCAAGGTTATTTTGAACATTTTTGATACATTGAATTTGTTAACTTTGATTGCTCTGTGCCCCTCTTAAGGAGGGGGAATTTAAGCACTTTCTCTGGGTCCTTCACAAAGTCCCCTCCCTTGCCTGGGGTCACCCCCCAGGGGGATGGCCAATGAGTATCAAGACATCACATACAACTGGTGAGATATCTGTCTATACTATCTGTTAAATCATTAAAAAAGGTGCATTGATAACTTCAATAGCATACCTCTCTCTTAACAGGGACAACTCTTGTACCACCATTTTTATCTCCTCCAACCTCTTTGACTCGAGTTTTCGCTTCCTCGGTCACTTCCTTCTTTACTCCAGTCTTTTTCCTCTTGTAGAGAGCCCTCTTTTTGTATATGGCCGATCTGCTGTACCTTCCGATACCCGGTGCAAGATCCTTGTTTCGTGGCGTGTGGACTTTTGCCATCTATATTAAATGACACACGTGAAATTTCATTTGTGAGAGATTCACGTACAGCACCATGCATGTGTGCTATAATTTATTATAAACACTGTAAACTACAACAATTTTAGCTATAGGAAATTTTGAGACGACAGTTGTTGCCGATAAATAAGTCGCAACTACTAACAGTGTATTATAATCTTTTTAGGATAGTACTCTATTTTCAAAACATAAGCAGAAAAGCTTACTACAAGTTCGAGAAAGAAACGAATATCAGGGGATTCTTTATTACATTTTTACGAAAATATAAATATACAAGAAGTTACAGGTATCCTTCAATGATAAGCACAGAAAGGAAGGGGTGATGATGTCGTAAGCGAAGCCAGATAAAGGTTGATTCCGAACAGGGAATTTTTAATTCCCTTACCTTTGCAAATGCCACGGACGAAGAGATCGCTCACATCCGGGAGATCGTGATTCAAGTATCGTGAGACAACAGTTCTCAGCGGCATTTGTAAGCTTTAAGGACTAACTGTCATATATGTTGAACGAACTGTACCAAATTTTTGTTACTGACTCATCGGCGATATTGTTCCCGGCAGAGGTTAAATATTGACGACAGTTTATTTTCCTTGCACATTCTGCAATGGCTTTTAGAATCAGTTTTCTTCGTGTTTTTTGTGCGAAGAGTAGTAGCAAAACCCGTGCTCTTCTTCTTGGTTTTGGAGCGTCTACCATAGGAATTGGTGCCGCGATTTCCACAATTTCACTCCTCTCTGCGCGCGAAAAGCCAAAACTTGTGGACACGTCAACGTTCATGGCTGAACCCCTAACGGCACCAGACATCTTGGAGAGTAGCATGGACGACTTTAAGAGCCGCATGGAAGTCATGATCCTCGGTGTACAAGCCGAAATTTGCAAGAAACTTGCTGCGATTGATGGACAGGAATTCCGTGTGGATCGATGGCTGAGAAAGGAAGGTGGTGGCGGGATAAGCTGTGTTTTGCAAGATGGTAAGAGTCTTCATTTTATGGATAAATTTCTTCGTTGCACTGTGGCTTATTTATATATTTTAATACATTTTCCCCCTGTCCTTGTTTGCTATTAGTTAGACATTTTGCATGAGGGCCCCATGGTTGGGGTCGAGGGGGGGTGAGGGGGAGGGGGGTGGGGGTTGGATAGGCTTCCATGTTAAAAAAATGGGTACAAAAAATGGGTATTTTAGTTAAGGTAAAGGGGTGTATGGTGGAGTGGCGCAAGTGTAACTTATCTGGTTTGAAAATAAAGCAAGTGAGAACACTCTAGGGTGGGATGGCCAATTTTGTCATTTGAGTGCATGTATTAACTTCCTTCTGGAACAAAACTCGTTCCAGAATGACAGTTATTCCACTGTCATGAAAGTAGCCCTTAATTTGAAACATTAAGGGGCTCTACAGCTATGGGAGTCAACCATAGCCAGTTCCCTACATATAATGATGGGAACCCTGGTCTGTATTTTTTTACAGGGAAAGTTTTTGAGAAAGCTGGAGTGAACGTTTCTGTTGTTTATGGTCACTTATCTCCACAAGCTGTCCAACAAATGAAAAGCAGAGGCAACGATTTAAAAGGAAACAAGTTTCCATTTTTTGCAGCTGGAATAAGCTCAGTCATTCATCCTCGCAATCCTTTTGTACCAACCCTCCACTTTAACTATCGTTACTTTGAGGTCCAGGAAGAAAATGGAAAGAGACACAGTTGGTTTGGTGGAGGAACTGACCTTACTCCTTATTATCTTAATGAAGAGGTAACAAGATCACCTTGATGTTACTAAATTGTGGGTGAAGTTGTCATACTAGTTGAAGAGACAAATTTTTAAGGCTTGAATATTTTTGTGATCTGGCAGAAATGATGACAAACATGCTTCTCAGAACTGAGTATTCAATTTGTTCTTCAGCTTCCATAGCCACATTTTCACAGGTCTAGTTAACTAATTCTCTGTAGAGAAGAGAGATCTTTCAAACCACACATGTACTAGGATGAGCATGATTCAGTTAAGGAGGACAGAGACAAAAAGCAAAAAGCCATTTTAAGGGGTATAGAATGGTAAATTCAAGACTTTACGAGGCTGTGAGACCCTGGTTTCAAAATTTGAGACTTTGAGATGCAAAATTACCTGAAAATGAGACTTCAAGACCCATCAAAAATGCTTCCGAGATTTTGAGATAGGGCCAAAATTTTACAAGACCCATGTTATTCGAGGAACCATTTTATACCCGTTCTTTAGCCGGAATCAGTTGTAATGTTGTTGCTCCTTTACGCAACTTCTTTTCGTTCCATCAAATCCTAAGATCCTAAAAGCTTTGCCTAAATAAAACCTAGTAATTGCCCAACAAATGAAAAAGAAAAAATGAGGTGAGAAGAGTAAAGAACAGAGGACGAGAGAAAGTGGAAAGTAAAAGTCACTTGAGACTGCTACATGTATGTGTATGTCACTCTTAAACATGTCTCGAACTTTTTCTTTCTGCACCTGCCCAAACTTCAGAAGCGGATATTTTGCATCTGGAACAGACAGCTGCGAAGTGCCAACTTGTAAATGGCTTTGTGGAAAGATTTAGCTTTTTATAGCCAGACAGTGACCAGAAAATGGCTCAACTGGCTTCAAACTGCATTTTCAGCAAAATTCTCAGGATTGAATGGGTTAACATTTAACCTTGATTGCAATGAAAAGAAACTTTAGAATAATTTTTATAAAGTTTATTTGGGATAAAATGCAATGTTATGCTACAGACATCTTCATTGTACAATATACACTTGAGTTAATAACTGAATTTCTTCCAAACGGCCTTGAGTGGAAAGCACCGGGGTATTAAATTTTGTGTTGTAAATTTGATGATTTTTCTGTGCTTCTTTACTGTGGAATCTTTTTGATCTGGCAAAAGTCATGAAAATTTACTGTATGTACCATTAAAATAACTTCAATGAGGTATTTAGTGCTGTTGGTACTTTGGCATTCCATCACCCTGCTGGTTTTGTTAACCAAAAATGACTTATTTTCAGGATGCAAAGCATTTTCATAAGACTTTGAAAGAGTTCTGTGATAAACACGACAAGTCATATTATTGCAAGTTCAAGAAATGGTGTGATGACTACTTTTTTGTAAAACACAGAGGTAAGTTCTAAGCAATAACAACCATGATAATGACATTAAGCGACATGGCCAAGAAGTAAGAGCACTCGAATTGTAATCTGGAGGCCCTGACAGAGTTCGTACAGGTTATGGAAAACCTAGCCTGCACCACAGACAAATCTAAACTCTGGTTAGGTCTGTCTGTAAAACAGTGCCAAAATCCTTGTTCTTGTCCCTCACCTGTGTACCAGGATTTGATTACATGCCATGATTGGCCTGTTAATAAAGAAGTGATCGCCCATTTGCCACTCAGGATGGAAGGAAATTCGAAACACACTTCCAGTAATTCAGTGAATCTGTTGGGGGCCCAGAACAGGGATCTTGGCACTGCTTCACAGACTTTACTATAAAATGGAGGTAAAACCTAGAAAGTCATGAAATTTAAGATTTTCATTTTCCATGCCTTGAAAGTCGTGGAATTTAATAATTGTCAGTCATGGAAAGTCATGGAAAATTTAAGTTATGTTTGGTAGATTTTAGTCACTGCACTTGTCAAAGCAAGGACAAAGTAAAACAGAGGCAAGTAGTTGAGTAGACCAAACGTCATGCATTTTGGCAGAAGCCAGAACTTGTGTCTGTTGAACTGAGTTAGGTTAACAAATCACCAGAAAAAAAGAAAAGTTTTAACTTTTTCGAAAGTGACAGCTTAACCTCGGGTCATGGAAAACTGCAAAAATTCATGGGCAAAAATCATGCAAAGTCATGAAGTTTGAAGAGCTCAAAAGGATAAAAACTCCCCCTGAGTTCAATCCCCACCTTTACTAGCATCCCTCGCAACCGTTTTAGTCTTGTCACGCAATACTCCCCCCTAACAAACAAGACAAAAATGGTTGCATGGGAGACTAAGCCCTAACCGCTAGCTGGGTTTTTTCTCGGTAGCCAACTGGTTTGCCTCGTCTCCTTTCAAGACGACCAAAGTTCCGCTAAGACATCTGATAAATAGTTTATAGGGTAGCTCCAGATTAACCACAGAGACTTCTAAAGCATAGAGAAAACCATTTGGGACACTTCTGACATACAGTCGAACCCCCTGTTTATGGACATCTGCTTAATATGGACACCTAATTATTACAGACAGTTCGCTTTGGCTCTGGGGAAAGAAAGCCCTTACTTTTTTTCCAAATTCAACGCGCTTTATATGGACACCCTGTTAATACGGACACTTTCTATGGCCCCCTCAGTGTCCGTATTAAGGGGGTTATTATCATAATTACACATGGGAAAATCAATGGCAGAGCTACAGTAAATCTTAAAATAAGTATATTAGATAGTCGTACTAATAGTTCCAGGCTAAAAAAAGCGAAATGACAAAAAGAAAAAAAAAACAAAACAAATAAAAATAAAAGAACAAAGGAAGAAAAAAAAACATATATATATATATATATATATATATAAATTACTATTTATGATAAGAGGAATGCTTTCAGCTTACAGCAAAAGGAAGCGGTACTTGTTGCATTTCGAATTTCAAAACTAAGAGAGTTAAAAAATTTAGGACCTTGGAAACTGATGGAGAACTTTCTTATATTAGTCCTGCATTGTGGTAAATAAAAATGCTCCGAACTTCTAGTGCCATAAGAATGCACCTGGCGTGTCACCAGAAACATGTTATTGAAGCTATAAGGAAGTAAGCCAGATCTGTATTGATACATAAATTTTCCTATTTGAAGAGAAGTGATGGTGTCTCAAAAACAATATTTGTGAAATTATGGAGTTGTTTAGTACATCCATAAAGAACAAGATCAAAAATGTTTACTTGCTAAAAGTTTTGATGGGGGGGATATAAGCACCTTTATGCTCCAAAGACTCCATATAAATCCTTCTAACATAGGCCTGGGTCTATTTCTTGAAAGACACGGAAACTTTTCGGACCAGAAGACAAATTTTAAAATCAAAACCTGTTGAATAGTAGCCCCTTTCCTAGCCCACAAACCCATCAAAATTGCTTCACTTAGTGATAGTTTCATTGTATTATTTTCAAAGTTATTGAAACTTTGATCTTGAATGCAAACACGACAAACACAAAACAGCTTTCTGGGCCTGAAAAGTTATCAGAATTTTCAAGAAACAGGCCCCTGGCCAATTTAAGAAGGATTTGTGTGGAGTTATAAGACCATAACGGTGCTTATATGTCCCCACCAATCTGCACTAACAGGCTGAGTTTTTGCAAGGGGGCTTTTTCATCTTGTTTTTTCCGAATATGCCAACCAATCCCAATTTTTGTGACGTCACACTTCTTTTCTCTATTGCTTTTAACAGTAGGTTATAATAGCTAAAAAGGGCTCAATTAAGGTTACTGGGAAACTGCCCACCTACCCCTCCCCTAAGCCAACATCATCACTTACTTCTCACTTAGGGCATAATGTTGGCTTAGGGGAGGGGTAGGTGGGCAGTTTCCCAGAAGCCTCAATTGATCCTTAGAAAGATTGCCAGGACAATTTCTCTTCTTATTTACTGTAGGTGAACGTCGTGGTGTTGGTGGCATATTTTTTGACGATCTTGACACGCCTTCACATGAAGCCGCATTTCAGTTTGTCAAGGCGGGTGCCAATGCTGTACTACCCTCTTATGTTCCTATTGTAGAAAAACACAAAGATGATCCTTATACGGACAAAGAACGACTCTGGCAATTACTCAGGAGAGGCCGGTGAGTCCGTAGGTGTGGTGTTAGCAACAGAAATTCCATACTGATGACGCATCACTACTCAGACCTGGGTAGTGCTTCTGATTGGTCGTGCCGCGTGGGAAATTTGCTTTAGCCAATCAGAAGCACTGCCCAGATCTGGGTAGTGACGCGTCATCAGTATGGAATTTCTGCGCTCGTTTCTCAGACGTCATTTGGCGGGGAAATCAGTTGTGACGTGGCAAAATGTCGGCCGTCTTCTCAGGCCAAAGCCCGCGAGCAAGTCGGGTTTTCGCGCGCTTGACGGTCACTTGTCTCTCGCCTCTGCTTCATGACATCTTACAACGGACATCATAGACACAACGTCGGATATAGAGAACGCGAAAATGGCTGGAAGATTTTAAGGACTTGGCTACAACGAAATACTGACAGTAAAAGGCTACGGCCTGTACAGGGAATCACAAATAGCCACTTGAAGGTTTTTCACTGCTTTTTGGAGAATATCTACAAGAAAAAAAATTATCCGTTCATATTTTAAAACTACTGATGAACTGGCAGATGTTTTCAAGAGTTTTTCAGAGGTAAGAATGTTATGATGTTGGAAATCTGTTGAATGAATAATTTGAATTCGTCTCGGAGGATGTTATCCACCCCAGCCTTCAGCTTCTGTGTAGTTCATTGTTCATAGCATTATTGCCTTCATATCCAATATTATTGCATTTTCTTCTCGCAGATACGTGGAATTTAACCTTGTGTATGACCGAGGTACGAAATTTGGACTCTATACCCCTGGGGCTCGCATAGAAAGCATCTTGATGTCCCTGCCGTTGGAGGCCCGTTGGGAATACATGCATGCACCCGAGAGCGGGAGCAAAGAAGAGGAAATTCTGGAGGTTCTACGAAATCCAAAAGACTGGGTCGAGTAAGGCGGAGTCTTCGGTTGTTCAACGTGT
The DNA here is from genome assembly GCF_958299795.1 of Porites lutea. Classification (NCBI taxonomy): domain Eukaryota; kingdom Metazoa; phylum Cnidaria; class Anthozoa; order Scleractinia; family Poritidae; genus Porites; species Porites lutea. The sequence continues at coordinate 19,475,140 of NC_133211.1, read as the reverse complement.
TTTCGACAAATAGAAAAGAATAAGTCGCGAAGCGAAGAGAGACAATGCAGCAAAAGCTGTTTAAAAAACTGTGTGTAAAAAATACGTACATGCCCACGTCCTCATGGCGTTCGTAAGACCTTAGACTACTTGCAAAGTAAAACTATTTAAAGACCCACACTGCTGTTAAGCATTATTTGTAAAATAGAGCATACTTAATTTAAAACGCAATGGAAAATGATATATAAGTTATATTTTTGTAAAGAAGAAGTTCTACAAACAGAAAGAGTGATTTGGTCAATAATCATAGACCTAAATCCTGTTCGGTTTTCCCTAGACCCGCACGATGGCACAAAACGTATCCGTGGCACAAAACCTATCCGATATGTAACGCTCCACTTTCGAGATCGGTGCGGCGCGCGCAACTTTTTTCCGTACAGATACCGCGCCGAAATCACCCAGTTGTTATGTGTGAACAGAAACCCTATCTGGTATGGTTTTCGTCCCGACGCGAGAGCTCTCCAGTATAGTTGTGTAGACATTCCCTTAAACGGACTCAAGATGGCATTGAACTTAACAAGTGGACTAAATTTAATTACGATCTGGTCGATTATGCATCAGGAAGAAATAAAGGGACCAACAGGAGCCTATTAGTAATTTAGTAATTACCCTGGGCTCCTGGCCCGGGGGGGGGGGGGTACTCCCTATGATGGCCTATACGGGGAGGCTCCGCCCGAAAGGGTTATCTTTTCAGGCTTTAGGGTAGGGATTTTACTAGTTGAAGTATATCAAGGGGTAGGGAAATCTGTCATTTGGGTCCTGTGAAAGCGCCCAAAAGGGCTAACAGATGAATTCTATGGCTTTATAAAGTCGAGAAAACGTTCTATTTTTGTGATTAATTCCTATTTAAAAGACAGTGCATTAACAGGAGTTAAAAGGGATGCAAAGTTCTAAACAAGGTATGTGAAAGAGGTAACATTTGTCAATAGAAGGTATACGAAAGGGGTACCTTTTTCGTGAAAAATAGCATATAAAAGGTAAGGGGTTGGACCTCAGGGCGGAGCCTCCCCGTATAAACATTGTTGAGTACCCCCCCCCCCCCGGGGGTGGGGCTATTGGTCCCAAACAATTCTCCCTACTTTGAAGTGTATGTCTGCGGTGTAGATTGTTTACCAAGCCAGAAGCCGATCGGCTCCTGACCAAGCAAAGTGAAACTAGGGCCGCTGTTTGTAAAGCATGTAGTATAATTTGAAGTGAAATTTGAAATAAATGAGCATAAATATTTGTTTAAATGCGGTTTTTCTTTTGTTTTCCGATGGCATGAACTCATGCAGTGAAATAGACCTTTTTGGTCACTAGGTGGCGAGAGTTGGATAAGCTTGGATAAGCTCTGTGGGCGAGAGGGTGCAGGCGAGTGTAACATTGATGTTTTTTAACAGTGTGCGTAGCATTCGTTGCGTTGCATAAATGTGTATAGGTATTTCTTTATACACAACCCTTAGCAATACCTGTACGGATGAAAATATCGGTTTTTGCGTGATGATCACTTCAAAGCTACAGTAATTTAAAAAACGGGCAACAAAAAACGTGCAAAGTGTTTTGCAACATTACCGCAAAACAAGTTGAAAAGCGATGTTACGAGTTTACCGACTCACATCAAACCTGTTTTGCAACAAATCAGCTTGTTGCAATTTGATTGAAAACTGTCCTCTGATTGGATGAGATTACCCGTGAGTCGCGCCATACATACATACATACATACATACATACATACTTTATTTGAACAGCTCCCTGTCTAGGGCTCTTCCGCCGTCAATACTAACAACTAATTACATGAATATATCCTAATATGCTAAACACTAAAAGTTACAAATTTAACAAATATTTACAGACTTTAGCCTTAAACTTTTTAAGATCGGAAGTTTGCTTAATCTCGTTTGGGAGGTTGTTATACAACTTTGCACCCCGAAAAGCAAATGATCGTTGCCCTGTTTTTAATCTACAAATTGGAAGGTCTAACTCTCCACTGCCTCTAGTGTTTCTGCCGTGAATCCTCTGAATAAATTTTCCAGTAAGATAGTTGGGTATCGGGTCATGAATACACTTGAGTTGTAGTTCCATTAACAGAGGATTTTAAAGTAGAGCGAGGACCAGGGTGCGGGTGAATGTCGCCACACAGTAAGACAAAGTCCTCTCCAACGACGTGTTGGACGTCAGGTAGCGAGATGGTCGTTACGCCATGCTTTGACCATTTAACAATTGGAAGTTTTACACGTTGGTGACCAAGCGAAAATCGTCGGGCGACGATGTAGGAGCAAGTTGTAAGGCCAAGATGGTGAAAGTGCCCGAGCGGTAAAATAGAAGTCACGAAAAAGATGTAAGTTAAGAGACGTACGGCAGCGTGGCCGGCCGCCATAATGGTGTTGATATACATGGTAATCAAGTCACTTGTTGCAAAACAAGTTTGCGTTGGGCCTGTTAAATGCTCAACATTTACAGATTTTGTCACAAAAAGAAAAAACCTCTCCCTACTTTTTACAACAACTTTTCGCAACCTGCATCAACCTGATTTGTCGTAAGACAGGTTTGATTCGTGGTTGGTAAAAATGCGCAACATCGTTCTTCAACTTGTTTTCCAGCATACTTTAGGTGGACCATAATCTACAATTCAGTTTCACCATTTTCATTTGAGAGTGAGCTCCCCCCCCCCCCGCCCCTGGGGGGGATTCCGATGCTTCTGTTTGTATTTCTGTACGGGGAGCAAGTCGCCTCCCAAAGGATTTAGTAAGCGTTCATCATAGTGTTCATAGTCCGTTTTGATGTTAGCCTATTTTATCCATGCAGTCTATCTTACAAAAACTTGCAACCTCGCGTGGGTTGGAACTATCATTTACAAGGCAGCGTCGTTCCATAAAAGCAATGAATGAAATTGTTGGGTTTCCGTTTCAAATTTAAATTCCTGTGTTTTTTGATTATCTGATCGGATAAAAAGTGACGATTTATTTAAAATTCATTTGGTGTAAGTCATTATTTTCCAAGGTCCATTGTAAATTTTCAGTTTCGATTGGATTACTTTGCCTTAAGATCTGGCAAAGTGATCCAATCGAAACTGAAAATTGACAATGATGAGCCTTGGAAAATAATGACTTACACCAAATGAATTTTAAATAAATCGTAACTTTTTATCCGATCAGAAGCTTTGAAAGACTCGCCATGGTTTTCCTCTATTCACGTGTAAATTGACAAAATTTGACTGAAGAAAAAAGAATAAATTGATTTTAATAGACTGCCAACTGAGAAATCTCAGCTGAAAACTATTCCTCTCGGTGTTTTCCAAGGCTTAAATTTTATCAAAAGAGGCTGTAGACAAAATAGGACCAGTAAATCCCATTAATATGTACTTAATTCGGTGGCCACGTAAGGAAACCTGCATTTTGTTCTAGCAATTTTGCCTCGTATAATACTTGACAAGGGAAAAGGAATTTCGTTACGTCTTTCATCTTTTAAAGAAGACAGTCACGTATTTACAGTGGGAACCCTTATATTTCAAAGAAATCCTCTAGTTTTGGCAGACCAGAAAGTGAATCTGGATCAAAGGCAAATTAAAATCTTTTGATTTCATATTCATATTCAGCCAAAATCTCTTATCGCTTAAAAGCGAAGCTTTAAGAGTAAAGCTCACTGCGGAGTGGAGGAGTTTTTGCTCTTAAAACACGAACGATTATAAACGCGTTAAAACGTTTGAGGGTAAACAAGGACAACGAACAATTAAACGGCAATTGGATGCTTTTTTAAATGAAGAGCTTTTTGAGCGTTTGAAAGCAAAAATATGTAGCTAAAAAAACAGCTGTAGTTTTGATTGTTTATATTTCACTCTAAAACGAATTTGCCCATGAAGGGCACGTTTAATTTGTTAGTTTAAAGCAAACACTGAAACATAATACCAGCCGAAACAGTTACATGCTAGTCGAAACGTGAACAAATTTCTCCTGGGAGCGTTTTTCTCGGTATTGTTTTATCATAAGAAGGGAAAGTCGCTTTCATTTAAGCTTGAATCACGCTGAAATATTAATGAGGCGAATGGGCTATTTTTTTCGTTATCAGCTTCGACCTACATTGTATACTGCGGTGGCTATTGCGGACTCCTTCTGTTAATAGTTGGCAAGTATTCCATTACCAGCTGCCGTGGAAAGAAGAGTTGCTTTAAATTTTAATTTGATATTCAAAAAGGTCGACTGTCGCTGTTTATTCTCGCTTCAGACTTATTTTTACCAACCGTGCGATCTGATTCACCCTGGAGAAATCAGAATGCGTGGAGACTTCACCAACAGGTAGAAATAGCCATTTTGCTTACTTTTAGAGGCTATGACTTAAACTCTTATTCTGAAACATTTTCCGTCTTTAAACGAATGTTGGAAAGTCACAATTTTAAGAAACCCCAAAGCTATGCATTTCAAAATATCATCAAACGAGCAGTTCTACACGGGTAATACTAACAACACCTTCAGTAATTTTTTTTTTTATGGTGAGACTTGCGACTTTTTCCGCGGAGCAGCGATTCTGTACATTTCCATCGACAGATACATGATTTAGCCACTGGGATTTACTTACAACTACAAAACAAAAATTTTCGAAAAGGGTATTTTCGCGACATTGCTGTCAGACGTTTTACATCATTAAGTGTTGTAAAGTGCAGTAGACTTGTATTCAGTTGAATAACTCCAAAAATCGAAGACTCGGGATTCCAGAAAATTCTGTACTGGCGGAAATATACCAAGAAAAAAAAAACAGATGTGTGAAATGACTTTTCTAATAATTTATGCAGTGTTACTTTTCAGGTTAAAATTGCCGCAAATATGTATACTGTTTCGTAACATTTATCCTTGAAGCTAAAAGAGAATTTCTTTAAAATTTCATGTTGCAAGGAATAATTGTAAATGAATAAGACAAACTTTTCAGGTGAAACTCAATAAAAAAAAACTTCTACACTTCCTCTTTTCCTGGCTTTTGCGGATATTAAAAGTTAAAATTTTGTCTTGAAAGAAGGCGATACACTTTTGTTTCGTTAATTTGTTGCTCCGATTGCAAAAAACTTGCACAAGGTTACGATAAACTATATTAATCGAAATCTACTTTTTTCAAACCACGCGGAACACCTTAACAGTCGGAGCAAACATTCAATACATCAAAAAGTCGACGCATTTTAAAGAAAACTGGGGATGTGATTTATATTTCATTTATTTGAAGGAGAATTTGCTCTCTTTGAGCAATTTTCACCTAGCAACGTTCTTCGTTTTTGTTTTGAGTGTTGATTGTTTAATTTATTTTCGGTGAAACCAAATTATTGGTTGGCTAAAGTTAGAAAGCATTCAAATAAGCAGAATCAAAGCAGCAGTTAATAATGTGGCCAGTGACCTTTTTGATTATTTCGTAAGCATCAAAACCCAAGAACGTTTATATGCAATTTAAGGAACTACGCAAATGGGCCGAGAGAGCCTGTTTTAAGCAGTCTAAGCAAGAACTTATAAAAAGAAGACATGATTTTCAGTGATTCCTTAAAGCGTTGAAATTGTAGCAAGCTAGATTTTCAGACATTTATAAAACAGTAACATAAAATAATAATGACTTTGGAAGTGACGTTTTCCTATTTTCAAAAATTTGGAAATTAAAATTTAAAACGCCGGGCTATGAGTTTACTGCTTTATAATGGAGAAGCAGAAATTTACGATAAATGCATCATGCAAAATTCGAAATCGCCGACGACAAAACAATTGTCTTTGAGTTTTAATGAAAAGTTTTCTTGTATCTATTTTGTTTTGGAAGGGTACCTACTATATCCTAAGGTTACTTGAAATCATTGTTGTCTTTAGATTAAAAATGAAAAGAGGGTGATTCAATCCATTATATATAGCTCTTTCTTCTTAGAGTCTCTTCATATGATCCTGCACAGTAATTTTCTAGTGGGGCTAATTTAACTCCTTACAGTGAAGTTATTTTTTGGGGAGTTATTTTAACTCCAAAACTCGAGTTTAAAGAACTCTTTTTCAGGCGTAAAAGTGACCCCAGATATTGAGGAGTTAAAACAACCCCCAAAAAGGAGTTATCCTGTACCTAAAATTTTTACTCCACTTTCTGAGTTAAATTAACTCCAAAAAGAGTAAAAACAACCCATGTAAGGAGTAAAAGTAACCCCATTTCGGAGTTATTTTAACTCCAGACTGGGAGTAAAAACAACTCTTTATGACCCCAAATCCGGAGTTAAATTAGGAGTTAAAATAACCCCAAAAAAGGGGTTATCCTGTACCTCAAATTTTTACTCCATTTTTGGAGTTATAATAACTCCCTAAAAATTACGGTGTACGATCAACCGGATCCTGGTTGTTGTCTTCTTTTCATAACAGAAATTTCAGCCCAGTAAATAGAATAAAATAAGGAACCTTGAAGGGGCTGAGTGTCGAGGAAATTGCTGATTTGGACCATTTATGTGCTGAAGTCCTGTGAAGTCATTACTCAGTGTCTTAAGATATCAAACATTTTTCATCAGGGAGCACAGGCCATAATTATAATATTCCTGGTGATTTTTGTAGGCATAATATTAAAACTTGAAAAAGTTGACACATGTTTTCAAGTTTCAATCTATGTTTATCCTTGCTATCCGTTGCAACAGCCTCATTCTATCCGGTAGCCTTGTCGTTTCTCAGAGGTTATGTTCGAGAAAGGTCGGAAAAAGTGCACGCGACAATACCGAGAGTTATTGCGGGTGGTTTTAAGTTCACTGTTGTTCAAAGAAATTTAAAATAATGGCTCGAGAGGCCATGGAGATATATTTTCGAGTGCACAGGAACGCAGCAAAAGTAGGTTCGACAGCTACAGTGTCAGGAACAGTGTATTGATCAAATCCCATATTACCCTCCGGGATTGTCGCGTGCACATTTTTTCCGACAATCTATCTCAAAATAGCTGTATATATGAGTACTTGTACGGGTGACTGATTTGGAACGGTGTACCTTAACGTCTCTAATGTGTATTTGTTCAGTTCCAACAGATCACGATTCTTTGATTGCAAACACATTCTTATTTGAACATGTTTTACTCCAGCAACTCGGGGCCAGTTTCTCGAAAATCCCAATAATTATAGTGGGGCCGAAAAGCTGTTGTTGTTTACATTCAGGATAGTTTTGCAGATAACATGATAAAACTATCAGTTAACAAAACAAAATGGACTACAGCTAGGACCCGCGCTCTTATTCTTTAGGTTCTGATTTGAATATTTGATTTCGGACCCGAAAAGTTACCTGAACTTTCGAGGGCCCGCAAGGTCAAGGAAAGGTAACCGAATACCCTGGTCCATCATAGTCCCCGATTTTTTCCGTGTGACGAGCGATCACTGAGCTCTAAACGATGCCATATTGCTTGATCACATTCTGGGGGGTACGCTATTGCCCGTGGGGTGGCAGAAAACTATTTTCCCTCCCCCACCCCTTCAAGTATCACCTTTCATCCACCTCCCCACGGTATGGTACGGAACGGCACGCTTCTTAGTTTTAGACCAGCACAAGAAAGCAAGAGAGCGGGACCTGGAACTCGGTGATGGACTTTGATGATCACACGGATAAATAGGGGACTGTTATCAGTGCATAGGGGTCAATTTAAGAAAACTTTTACAAGTGTAATTTAGAAGTGTAGCCATTGTTTCCAGAGTCTAAATCATTGGCTACACTTGTAAATAACACCTCTAAAAGTTTTATTAAACTGACTCCAGAAATCCCGAAAATAGCGCTTATCAGACTAGGTCTCGATAGTGCGCGCAGGCCAGGGCCGGCCCGGGCTGGGTTGTTCAAAGTAGGGTTAAGATAACCCGGGTTAAGTGCGAAGAGATTTGAATTCATGCAGATATGAAAGCTTGAAAAGCAAATTCAGTTTAATTCTTTTTATATACAACATGACGATTGGATGATCTTAAAAGAATAGAAAAAATTATCCTAGAACAATCTTTGGAATAAATGAAAAGGAAACTTGGATTAATGATTTAACCTCAGGTTAGCGCTAATCGGCCTTCGAACAACTGACCTGTCTATTATCGGTTTGATAGGAATACGTGATTGGTTGAAAATCCGCTCGCTTTTCAGCGTCTAGATCAGGTGTTGGAATCGTACACATTTTCCCGCTCTTTTTGTCTGCAGCGGTGTCTACCCGTACAGTGAAAACCCGTGACTAAGAACCTACACTTTCCCAAGTTAGCCTAAACAGGTCCCTACCTGAGTGGTAATTAACTTTGGCTATGTATGTTCTTAACTAGGTTCTTACTTTCTGAAGAAAAAAATGCATTGAAACTAAGAGTATTTAGTGGCATAATCAGCTTATTCCGTAGATAAAATCTGCATACCATTACATTGCAGTTGGAGTGATAAGACATCTATATTCCCAAAGAGGTTTTAGAAAATAAGAACCTGTTTCAAATTTTAGGTTAAAAAAGGTCGTTGTATAGAGGGGGCCTAACTGGCCAATTAATTTTAGGCTAACGGGTTCTTAAAAACCAGTTTCTTCGTCGCGAGTTTTTACGTTATGTAGGCTTAATTTAAGCTCTGCTCGGGTGAAGTAACCGGTTGCACCTTCACTACCTTTACCCCATTCTAGTAGCAGTTCGCAAAATATATGGAAAGAAACAGTGAGGTTTTTAAATCATTTCAGTGAATCGAAACGGTTGTTTAATTGGCGTGCTTGAAGAGATTATTGTAAGGACACTTATGTCTTCCTATTGCACTTAGGCGGTTTCTAAGTACCATTATTATTTATAATCGTTTCTTTTATGTCGCCTTTTTTTCGCTGGTCAAGATTTGAGGGTATGTAAATTTTGACTCAAAACATCCATACCAAAAAAAAACAACTTTTCCTGGTCCATTCTACATTTTTTGGTAACATTTTTCGTCCCTGAGGAATAAAGTAGTGTTTTTATTTTGACTTATCTTTTCTGGAGAAATTTCTTCCAAAAACCCCGTTTTCTGAGACAAAATTTAGACGACATGCAAGAACTTGTTTTATTGATTTAAATGAGGTGATCCAGAGAAGAAATTTAAAAGAGTGACCATTATAATGAAACCAACTTCAGAATAAGTTTTTTGTACTTCTTCTATTCTCATACTTGAAGTGGCTATGTCGCGCTATTTGCTGTCTTTTAAAAAGCTAAAACTTGTACTCGCATTAATTGAATTGAATTGAATTGTTATTTAAGGCTATATTTAGGCATAGAAACTGTTTCCTGTCGTCTGTTGCAACGGATGACAAGGATGGTCGTGGATTGAAACTCAATTTTTCAAGTTTTAATGCTCTACCTGCAAATGTCACCATGCAGAACATTATTATGGTTCTTTATAGCTCTTAAGGAGCATCAGTTTTTTGGGTGAAGGCTCTATTTGCTCAGAATTAAAAAGACAGCAATATTCTCGTGACAAAGCTCTATTAAGTTAAATGTACGTTATCATTCTCCCTTGAGTTTATTGAACGGTTGCAACAAAGGTATAGAGCGGGTTGAATATTTTTTTCCAAGTCCACGGACTAGGAAGCTTCTGGCAGGGGTACACTATGCAAAAAGCTTCACTTGAGGGTCAAAAGAGTTAAAGTTTTTAACACTTTAAATCTGTCTGGTTGAGTAGAAAGGTTTTGTTTTTTCGGCTATACTTAGCTATTTTCCGAGGGAGGAATAAGTTTAGACTGCAATTAACACCTTTCGGGCCGCATTTATCTGTTATTATAACCAACCATTCAGTTAAGCTTAGAATTAACTAGAATTAATATCGAAAGTGTCATTGCAATCCGATTTATTGAAAAAATTATTTGAAACCTTTCATCAGAAGGAGTATCGTTGCGCCTGAAGTTTTGCGGTGCTGTTGACAGTAAGCCACAACTCCCCAAAGCTGGCGCCAAAATTGGCAAAGCCATTAAATATTTGTCTTTAATCATTACGTTTGCTAAACACCTGTCCCAATCAATAAAAAAAGTCAAAAGATGTTAGCACGGATTTGCTGGAGAGATCCAAATTATGCCAGATCATTAGTTTAGAGGCTGAAGTTCGAAATAGTCTGAAGTTTTTGTCTGCAGTTTGTAAAAGCTGGAAGTTCTTACGTGTCATAGTTCTGGGGAAATTAAGGTTTGCGGCGGAGTGTCTCGAGCAGTAGAAAAGAGGATTGAAAATCTTGCAAGGAATCCTACATGCGTCATAGTGGGTAATCAATTCAAAACAACTCGATTCCGAACAAAAATAAGATGTTTAAAAATGAATATTATTGTACAGAGAGTCTTTTTAATTTGTTTACCTCTTAGCCTTTTATGGCAAAGACTCGACTTTTGAATTATCTGCTTCTACGCACAATTGTTCACATTTACTAGTAAGGCCAGTTTAATCACAGCTAAGGCAAATGGAGTCGACAACCCACAATATGCAGGGACTAAGTAGTCAACAAGCTTGTCACGAAAGTAAGTGTTTAAAAACAAATAATAGTTTTCTTTTTCTCGAATGATTTAAACGCGCTTTATAAAACTAATTTGACGTATTTTCCTTAAGGGCGGTTTCGGTTGATGGCAATATAGGTGTAATTGCGCTGTTGACAAAAATCATCTGGAACCCTGAAGGTGTGACAAAAAGAAAGGCAATAACTAACCTATAGCCACGTACTGAGAGTGCCAGAAAACCATCTGCAATAAGACATCTTTATAAGAAAGAACAAATATGTTCGGACCAATCTGGTTCAATTTAATTGTAGTGTGACACGATGTGAAAGCCGTACTAAATTAGATGGACTGTGAACCAACTAATGCTGATTTTAATTTTCTAGATTCGTCTTGAAGAATTAAAGAACCGTTCAAAGGCTTAGAAGCAGGATTCCCAAAGGCTTCTGATCCACGCAACCAACGTGGCATGAATTGATAGTTAAAACAAGAATTTAACTATAGGCTGACTCGTTGCTCAATGGTCCTCCATCGAACGGCTTTGGCCCTAAAAGGTGAAAACTTCGCACAAAATTTTGCCCTCGTGATTTTAAGTTTTCGCTCACAAATTCTGGTAGCATGTGAAAACCATCTGAAAAATCAAGCATAAAAAGGGAATTGTCGATTTTCAAAATTATAAAAGCTTCTTGCTGCGAGCGTTAATAATTTAGAAGTTTTCCTTGTCGCTGCAATCAAAGAAAGACTTAAAGAGACTCATTTTGGGATTATATAGCATTTGGATGTGGGTGGAAATGTGATCAGTTTTAATGCAAAGAAACAGTGGCGTTTGAAATAACTATGGGTTAATTGTTACCACGCATTTGGAGTCAAAAACGTACGCGGAGAAGAAGGTTTGACATTCGGCATATCGAGTAAGAAAAACAACGATTGTAAAAGGAGAGTTTGACGATAATTTCTGGCCTCAGAGCCTGTGAAGTCTTATATTTATGGCAATGGCCGTAGCAGCTGCAGTGACTCTCAGTTATCGGCGTTCTCGCACCTCGTCGCGTGATTGGTCGATTGCCAACTCAGTGCCGGTCGCCGTGGACAAGTTATCAACGCCGATCACCATCAACATTGGCGGCAAAAAATACGAAACGTATGAGAATACGCTGAACCAGTTTCCCAACACCCTACTTGGAAATCCTGAAAAACGCAAACGATACTTTGATGAGAAGAAGAACGAGTACTTTTTCGATCGTCATCGCGGTGCCTTCACTGCTATTCTGTATTATTACCAATCTGGGGGATTGATAGAGCGGCCTCTTCACGTGCCCATGAATATTTTCGTCGAGGAACTGAATTTCTTTCAGTTAACCGATGAAATACAAAAGCAAAACGAAGAAGCTGCTCTCGCCGAAGAAGAAGAAAATGGCGAGGATGAGGAGGAGGAAGGGGAGGCTGAGGAACTTCCTAAGAATAAAACCCTGCGGAAGATTTGGCTGTTGTTTGAGTTCCCGAGTTCGTCTCTTTCTGCAAAGTGCCTTGCTATTTTCTCGTTAGCGATTATCTTGCTTTCCATCTTAATATTCTGCATTGAGACGTTGCCGGTCTTGAAGGATTTCTCCCACGTGTTTTTCATACTAAACGCAGTCTGCAGCTCGTGGTTCACTTTCGAATACGTGATTCGTTTAATAGCTTCTCCGAACAAGATTAAATTCCTCAAAGGGGTTCTAAACATCCTGGACCTTCTTTCAATTCTCCCGTTTTACGTCACACTCAGCGTGGCCAAGAAATCTGCGCAGAGCATCGGTATTCTCCGTGTCATGAGGGTGATACGTGTCTGTCGGATCTTCAAACTGACACGTCACTCCAAAGGCTTGCATATTTTGGGTAACACGCTGTACGCGAGTATTAATGAGCTCATCATGTTGATGTTGTTCTTAGTCATTGGCGTCGTGCTTTTCGCGAGCGGTGCGTATTACGCCGAGGAGGCATCGAATCCGAAGTTTAAAAGCATACCGGCAGCGTTCTGGTGGGCTGTCGTTACTATGACAACCGTTGGGTATGGTGACGTTTATCCAATCACTACCGTTGGTAAGTTGAGTAAGTTGTTAGAGAGTGGAGGAACGTTCCAGGGAACCCATCAGCTAAGGCTTATTTCCGTCAAGAGCCCCTAGAAGCCCATTCCTGGACTCCTGCTCCCTTGAAAATCGGGCGTCCTGCGTTTGTTAGTATGAAGGATAAAAAAGTGTTGCCACAGCCCTCTTTTCCGGCATCCATTTCCGGCATCCACTTCTGATTATATCACTGAAAACCTACCTTTCTCCACCACCGCACACCATATAACCCACTTCAAAAAGGTGCCATCGAGGGTTATCCCTTCTAATGTCTAATGCAAATAAGAATTCTTCACCGTTGAGAAAAATTGATTTCAGCCCTGGCTAATGAAAACTGAAGCTGAATAAAATTATTGGTAACCAAGCTGTTCCGATATTTTCCTGCATGATCATGAACCATGCAAAGATAACTTTCTTTTAGAAGTAACAGTATTCTGGAGAGCGTGAATCTTTGTTTTATTTTGTTACCGACTTACAAACTGCACTATATTTTCAGGTAAATTAGTGGGAACCCTGTGCGCCATATCTGGCGTGCTCGCCATTGCTCTCCCTGTGCCCGTCATCGTCTCCAACTTTGAATATTACTACAAACTGGAATTAAGTAAAAGGCAGGATGCTAAAAATGCAAGTGCAGTCACGTATCAGAATCTCGAAAACCTTGTGCTTAAATCACCCATGATGGAAAGAAAAGTGGCTAAGGAGGTGAACGAAATCGGTTCGCCTCTGAACGTGCATCAGGGAAAGCTGGATGTACCTCATGGTCTTCACTCGACCTCTTTGACGGGGCATCGAAATGCAAACGGGGCCATGAAAATTGGGCATGACACTATAATAGAAGCGGATGAATTAAGCTTCTCTAGTGGCGGAGGTTCTAAGCCAACGACTCCAAAATCTCGAAGGAAACATCACCCTGGCCATCCCCCATCTGAAACTATCTTGTAGAGGAAGCGCATGCGCAGAAGCCTTGTGTTACAACGCATGTGTGAACCGCAAGCAAATCCTCACAGGTTCGTTTTCGTTAAAATTCAGCTGGACAGCAAGGACAAACAAGCCTAATTCGCCCCAGTATCATGGTCTGTAAGTTCTACCAGATCCGTTATGTCCTCTTAAGCACCGTTCCCTGGCATGTTGATCATTGAAGTCGTAATTAGGACACTCGCAATACTGACCCGTTTGTACAATACAATGGGGCATGTCCCAGTTGCCTCAAGCCTCTGTTTCAAAGCGAGGCTAAGTGTGAAGCCATTGATGTGAAAATGATTTTTTTATTCCTATGCAAATAAAACTCGTTTTCACAACAAAGGTTTCGCACTTAGCCTCGTTTTGAAAGTGAGAGCTTTCGGAACTCAGAACTGGGCTATTCAATGCAATGCAGTGCAGTGCAATGCAATAAAATGAAAATGTATTGCAATACAGTCCAATCCATTGCAATACAATACAATGTATTGCATTGCACTACAATAAAATGCAATTCAAATTGAGAACTTGAAGGACCAACCTGGGCACAGCGCAGTATGAATCGATGAAAATGCAGGAAGGTTGCAAAAAAGAACGGTTCATTCATTTTAATTCGCACTCTGATTACCATCATGACTTGTTCAGGGCGGGGACTTCGGCGCAGTAAAGTCTGCTACAGTCCAAGGAAAAAGTCATTGGCAAATAAAGGTGAATTGTTTTTACCATGTCCTTTTGGCCTAGCTGTCTAGCTGAAATTTTGATACCGCGAAAGGAACCTAAAAAAACCACAGAGTTACGGAAAAAAAAACCTTTATTGACGAGTCAACTGTTTATGGAAACAACTGTCAGTGAACACGAACAACGAGTCAAGCAAGGCAGCGTAGAGGGCAACAAGCAAAAGGGAGTGTGGAATTAATAAATGTTGTTCTCAGCTTTAACGCTTCATGACGTTTACGACTGGCCAAAAATGAGAGCTTCATGAACGTGATTACAGAGTATTTTTTTTTGGACTTTTTTAGCTTGTTGTTTTAATGAATGGAGCATGCGGCAAAAGGGGAACACAATGCTTACAGGTCGGGAAAACAGTCTTGTCTATAGATGAGCGGTCGGGACTGAAAAATTACAGTGACGTGCGTTTTGCAATTGGTGTATACAAGAAACTGGAAAAAAAAGCTGAATACTTTGGGTACAGGAAAATTGAATTTAAACGGTAAAAACTAGTAAAACTAGTATGGTAAACTAAGCAGCGAATGATATATGATTGAACATGCCGGTGCTTGCTTTAGCACAGACCGGTGAGTTCGCTTAATTTTTGTTTTTGCAAGAAGACCAAAGAAGGGTTGAACAAGAAGAACGCTTAGCGTATGGCTTATTGAACAATTTTTTTAAAAATCAGTAACAAAGGTCAATGGTAACCGTGAAAAAACTGGCGTGGAATGAAGAAAAAACTTAGGGCCAAGTACTAGTAGTTTAGCCAGTGTTTAACAAAACTTTTAATACAGCGAAAAAATTAACAGACCGCCAACACACTTTCAATTGCAGCAACATTTCGTTACCTCGTTGGATGAGACAAAAAATTGTTGCCTTGTGGTAGAGGTAATTTTTTTAATACAAATTTTTGAGAGATTTGGATCTTATTGGAAACTTTGTTACAGTTAGGAAAGGTTACAAGCCGCATTAAAATAGTGGTCGTCAGTGGATTGGAAGCTATTGGACAAAGCATCTGTCCGTCTCAGTAGAGTCACACGAGGAACCAATCTGAATTCGAAACAAACACGAAAGCTGCTTGCAAATGCGGGAAAATAGTGCCAACAGGTCACGATTGTTTTCATTTTAAGCCAATCACAAAGTGTAGCTGCTCGAAACTGAAGCATCGTCCGCAGCTTGTCAGTTTAGTCATGTAACTTAGTCGACCGACAAAACAGATCGTCTTCGACTACGGTTTGAGAATTGGCCCCCGACCTCGGCTATTTGCGACTCGTAAACTAAATTTAGCAAATGAGCTGCATATGTATTTGCAAGTTACAATTGCAAGTTAAGGAACTCGGAGATATTCAAGGACTGGATTTTTTAAAAAAAACCGACGCAAAAATATATCCCCACTATGATGCTTCTTACAAACAAAAGATACTGCTCTACAATGAAACTGTTTAGTAACTGCACTAGAACTACTGATTACAAATTAAGGACGGCTAGAACGTGCATGTTTAAATAACTTGTTAGAAGCCAAAGAAATATCCGGTAATAAAATCAAATTACTGCAAATGCTATTTTAGTGTCTAAATTCAGTGTGCTTCATGTTCGTAGCTCGCTAAGTAAAGTAAATTTCGCCCCACCACTGTTCTTATTGACTCGGTTATCCAAGATCTGTTGTGGACGATTGAAGTAAATACTCCAACTTAAGTAAGCGTTACATAGCTGGGGTCTGTTTCTAGAAAGTCCCGATAACTTTTCGGGCCCGAAAAGCTTTATGTTGGCCGTGTTTGCATTCAAGATCAAAGTTTGGACTAGTTTTGAAAATGATACTATAAAACTTTGAAGCAAAATTGACTAGTTTGTGGGCTAGCAACTGTGCTACTATTCAGCAAGTTTTGATTTTATAATTTGCCTTCTGGTCCATTACGTGACCTTTCGAGAAACGGGCCCTCTGCTTCTCTCAAACTCTGGATCGGTTCCAGATATAGACAAAGATGAATCCGGCCATAATTTGCTCAGAGAGTTACACCTGACCTTATCAGGGTGTAATAGTCAAGGTTTCTTAGTAAGAATCAACCCTGTTTGGGAAAGAAATGGTAATTTTTATACCACTGAGTCAAAGCGGCGCGAAGAATACCCTGGATATGGAATTTAAGCCAGTCAGAAACAGAGAAATATTATATTCATTTTGTTTCTTATTTTACTAGATTCACCCTTCATTGACAGGGTATAAACCAGGTAACCGCAAGAGTAAGGATCATCTACTGTGCAGGCCCCGTGAATGACCCCTCCCCCGTAAGAAACAAACCACTTTATTGGAGTTTACTTCTCTTACTCTTTTCTAGCCCGTGCCAGGCTCTCAGATAGTATAGTGGGGACGTATTAAACGAGCAAAGCGAAAATAAGAAAAGAGGCGGTGGCGCCCTGTCCCTCCCCAACCCCCGCTCGTTTTTTGTATTTTTTTTTTCACTGAACGACTTTTCACCACCATCTCGGAGCCTGGAACAGGCTAACTCTTTTCGAGCAGCCGTGGGTTTTTTAAGCCTCCTTCGAACAGATAATTGACGGATTAGGGAATAACAATTAGAGTTATCCCTCAGAAGTAAATTATCGTCACGGGAGGTCTTTATCGTGTCTTGATTACCATTCATTTACTTTAACAGAGTATTGGTGATGAAGGTATGCTACTCAAAACCCCTCTTTCCGAGAGGGGGAAAGACTCCAATATAAAAGTGACGGGGATGATGCAGAGACTTAAGCGATACCCGTGTTTTTAAAACTGGCATATTGGTGTTTTGTCCTATGAAGGAACGTACAAAGATCTGCATTTCACAACCCTAAACGGGATGTGGCAAGCCTCCCCGCCCTTTCATAGAGGAATTCCTTCCCCGGAAACTTATCCTGACCAGAACTGGCCAACCTAGGTTATAAATATATAAATAAATAAAGAGAAGCGTCACTCTAGTCAGTCTGTAGCATAAATTCATTCTAGCCAATTCCGTTTACAAAACAGTCACTGTTCGCTTGATGGTCTAACACGATACCTGCATGTACATCCCATGTCAAGTGGAGCCCAAGTTTTTGGACCATAATTTGTCGTTTGCTCATGTTTATCTTTCGTGGCGGTTTGTTGGATCATTCGTTCACGAAATGTTAGGGCCGTCTAACCCGCTCTGTCATTTGAACAACATGCACTCAAGTGTGGTGCGTCTCAATTCTCTCTGATGACATGTTTTATATTTATCAGTTGAGATTTTGTTTTCTGCCCATTCTCTCAACAAATGTTAAGAGAGAGTTTGGCGGAGCCTTTTTTCAAACAGAACTTATATCCAGCTTGCAAAGCGGTTCATACCATCATCTCGATCTGGTCGGGATTGCCCCGATTTTGCTTGAAAATCCCGAATCCCGATATGCAGTCGGGGTAGGAACAAGCACGATTTTGACAACTTTTCAGACATTTTCTTCCGACTCTAACAATATTCATACAAGAACATCATATAGAGTACACTTAACTGAAACTCACCGGAAAACTAAAGAAACCCCAGGAAGTGTAAAACAAAATCGAGTACTTGTCTGCAAAGCCACGCAAAACGACGAAAGGGAGCGGTATTCCCCAGGGCGGATAAAGGTTGGGCGGTGAAACGAGCGCGTCCGAGCAAGAAGGTGTGATGCAGTGGACTGGGACTCTGCTTAGAAATGTCGCTTGTTTTCGACTTCGGTCGGGCTTGGATGTGGTTTAGTTTTCCTTTTTTGTAATTCAGTAACGACACAGCAGTTCAATAAGTACACAACAGATCAATAACCACACCAGTAGTTCAATGACTACACATCAGTTCATTGAGCGTAAACTACATGCAGCTGCGGGAAGAATAGCCACAAATACGTTAGTTATTTTTTAATAAGAATGCATAGCATTAAGTAAGTGGTAAATACTCATTTAGCTTTGGTACGAGAACTAAATAGATAAATAGCTATGTTACACTGTTTTTAAGTTCTAGTGAGCGCACTAATATAGACGGGAACATGGACTGAAAGACAGCAGATCGTGTTTCATAACTAGACGACGTGTATTTTATAAATGCGTGCAGCTCGTGCAAGGTGAAATTATGCTAATTTCAATCACCATCATCCTTCTTTTTAATTTTGAAAAAAACATCTCATACGTCTTTCTGTTTCTTCGAAACTTCAAAATTAGTTTCCCCTCAGTTTTTACTGTTTAACTTTTTTTGTTTTAGAGAGAAAAACGGAGAAAAAAACCTTACAACTAAGTTCAATAAATTTGTTTACACGCGGTTGCCGGATTTGCAACGCATTGCGCGAATCGCCATGGCGCGTTGCACCCGAGAAGCAAAGTTTGAAGAAGTATAACGCCACTATATCAATATATATCAATCTAATTTTTTGTTATGTTATACAAAATTTATCCCCCTTTAATATATGTAAAAATTGAGGTTAAGAAGTGTTAAGCTTTTGCAAACGAAACGGCGAAAGACGATTAGGTGATATTTTGTGGAAGGAGGAGGTATTCAACACTTTCAAATTAAACTCAAATTTTGGCATTATACGACCAACACGTTTGACTTATAGACGTACAGACACAAACATATGAAACTGTTTATTGATATTGTTATGAAACGGATTTATCTATTTAACATTGTAGCCTGAAATTACAGAAAGAAAATAGGATTTCCGGTTTGCAAAAAGGAAAATTTCGCCGGCCATGAAGCGCACCGGAAGCGCGGAAAGAGCGCTCGTGCCACTCCTACTCCGCATCACACATTAAATGAAGAGCGGAGCGCTCGTTTCACCGCCCAACCTTTATCCGCCCTGGTATTCCCCGTCTTTAGGATTAGTCAACAGAGAGGAGAAGTGTGACGTCACGTTACTATGGTAGCAAAATTTCTGATTCATAACAATAGGGATAGTAAGCAAGGACGACGGCGACGGCAACGAGAACGACAAAAAGCAAGAGGTTTGTACTAGCGAAACAACAATGTTTTCAAGTGCATCACGGCTACGACCGTATGAAACTTCCTAATTTCACGCGACCTCTTCGTTGAGTAGGTGAACACAACACAAATATTTTCTTTTTTTTTTCTAAACTTAGATACGGTCCTTTTGGATTCAACCCCAGGAAATTTCGCCAAAAATGACAAACAGTCAGTGTGAATTCACGTTTAAGTGAATTTTCGGTTTATTGTTATGCAGAAATTTTGCGGCTACCAAATTTTGTTATAAAGGGCAACTATTCAGTAAGATCGTATGATATTTTAAAAGAGTTATGTTGGCCAACGCTGCGTGATAAGTGGAAAATACAAATGAATATGATGATGTATAAAGTTTATGACGCGGCTGTACCTTAGTGCTTCACTGAGCTTTTTCGATTGACCTCTGAGGTGCATAACTACAACATCAGAGGTATTAAGTTCGACACGCAATTGCCCAAAACTAAAACGGACTCATTAAAAAAGAATTTTTGCTTATAGTGGGGCAATTGCATGGAATGAACTTCCGAATCATGTCAGAGACTTAAAGACATTAAATACGTTCAAAGTGTACTTGAGAGACGACAATGATAATTTATTGCCTTAGGTTTTTTTATTATCATTATTTTTAAATAAACACTTAATATTCTGTCAAACGATAGTTTTAAACATTCTGATATAGTATTAGGTCATAGAATTGTTCACACGGCTGATTTGAAAACCAGTTTAGTATATTGAAATTACTGCCGTGTATAAATTTCATCTATTCATTCATTCATTCATTTATACCATGGCAACGTGACGTAACGACGTCTCCCCCCATTAACACTAAAAGCAAGGACAAAAAAGGATGCTTTCACCCAAATTTTTTTACGGTTATTTTCCTCTCAGAACACTGGAGAAAAGGCGTTTCAAAGTATCAAGTTTTCAAACTTTTCTAACTTAAAGGTTGCATGCCCCCATACGTCCACGTCGGGAACAGAAATCAGAAGAGAGTCCAGGTTTTAATCATCGTAGTATATAATACATTTATATGCAAAAGGCTCCTTCTGCGATGCTAACTACTTGTAAAATATCTACTTCCCACCACAAGATAGTACTAACATTTGCAACTTTTATTCTCATGATATAACTTTATTTGCCAGATTTTGAAAAAACATGTTAACTTTGAAATATTTATCAGTACACGCACTAGCCTGTTCCAATTCAGTGGACTATCTCGGAGCACAAAACAATCTTAAAAATCAAAGATGGCTATCTAAAATGTAGTCCGATCGAAGTTGGCACGGGATTAAATCATAAATGCATGCCAATTAGCGCTGAAAGGTTTGTTATCAGAGAGGTTGTCTTAGTAATTGTCTTAGTATTGTCTTAGTGTGAGGAAGAAAATGATAAAACTGTTTTAGTTAAAAGTAATTCACAACGACACAGCTGCAACTGAATTGATCGATCTTAGAGAGGTCAGAATAGGAAAAACTGTTTTGGGTTAATTAATGAAGGTGCGAGAGCATGATTACCAAGCACACTCAAACACTCAAAACAGCTGCTAATAAGGTTTCTGTTTAGTCGATGGAAAAGAATACAATGCAAACAAGTATGTTAATCTACTCTTGTTATAATCCAATGGGGGAGTGAAATTCACTCTATTTCGTGAGAAATCATTTGCATCTCTCTAGGACGATCGAGGGAAGGAAAACAGTTCTCGTTGCTCGCCTTGAGGGATTGTTATTAACATTGCCTTGTCCAGTTTACCATTAGACTGTTCTGTTAAAGGTGATATTAGAGAGTTAAAATGCCACAACCTTTCATGTTTTACGATGGTTATATCCTTAAAGTAAGTTTGCCTCTCGCGATTGTCTTCATCGTTTTCAGCCTATACACTGTCATCGGAAACTCGTTAGTTTGCATCGTTTACTTCAGAGATCCATTTAAAAATCTTCGCAATTTATCTTTCTTCTACGTCGTGAATCTCGCATTGGCTGATATTCTTGTTGGAATGATCGTAGAGCCACTGAATGTATCCGCTTACTGGACAAACAGCAAACACTCACTGTTCGCATTTTACGTATTAGCTGTACTGTCATGCGTCAGCTCAATATTAAACATCTCTGCCATGATGTTCGATAGATACGTAGCTGTGAAAACAGCGTTCCGCTACCGTGTTTTAGTGACGGTGAGGCGCGTTCGTTTTTCCGTGCTTTTCATCTGGCTTTACGCTTTCCACTTTTCGCTTCTACCGATTGTGGGTTGGCGTGACGCAAACTTTCAAATTTATTTGTACGCTTTCGGTGTTCTGCTGCCCTCTGGTGTTATGCTGCTGTCATACTACGGATTGATAAGAATTTTAAAGAAAAAAGGATCCGGTTTAAATGATGGCCGTGCTCCGTCAACTATCCAAATGAAAAGAATGGTGCAAAAAGAACGAAGAATTTCTACTACAGTGCTTATTATGCTAGCTGTCTTCCTGCTTGCTTGGTTTCCATTTGTGGTAATAGACTTTGTTCTTGTATTTTGCCCGAGATGCCGATCACAGCGCCTTCTCTTGGCCCGGGACATTACTTTATCCTTGGGATTTTTTTCCTCGGGAATTAATCCTTTGTTATATGCGTGGCGGGTGCGCCGATTTAAGCAAGGGCTTTTAAGGATTGTGAAGGTGGAAATGAAGTCCAAAATTCATGGGATGCCAAAAAAACGTTCAAAGGTAGAACCTATTGACTCTAAATTCTCACCCGTACCTTTGGAACTGGAAGTGTTACCACCTTATGTCTTGGAAAAAGACATCGTTCAAAGTGTCGTGGACAACTGGGAATCTAAAAAGGAGACAAAAGCGTTCACTAAGAGTGAAACAGACTCAGAAACATACGCACCAAGCTAGCCTTCTTCCTCTGTTGCTTGGATATGTGTTCTTTTGTCACTGAGACAAAAACATTTTGTATCGTTGTCCTCAAAGGCCTAATCTAGTTGGCCCTAAAATGTTGTAAAATGGCTTTCTAGGACGACTTAGGGAATCTACCCTCTCGTTTTTAAAATACTGCATGAGTAATTTCGTTAAGGGAAAAGAAGACAAAAAAAAAAGGAAAAAAAATACATTTATAGCCGCAGGCTATCATAACTAAAGAAAAAAAAAAACAAACGTAAATTCAAAGTGATATGGATAAAGTGTCTAAATAAATACAAATTAAGATATAAATAAATAAAATATAAAAGCTTCAAGTAGAGAAAATAATAGAGATATTGGACTTTTCTGTGAATACATCATGAATAATTGAACTACAATAATGATATGATTAAAACCCTGTTTCTGTCGAACTCAACGAATTCATCAGGTTCTTGGAAGTTACTAATATACAAACGCCTGACTACGTTTGCATAGATTTTTAGCGATGACTTCACCCCTGTGTGTCTCTGTATCGTAAAGAAGCCAAATAGAAAGATATAGTCGGGTGAAAATGAAGGGCTCGTACTCGGTTAGATTTTCAAAAAAGTCCTTCGTCCGATTAATATGGCGCGGGACCTCTCACTCGCGACCCGTCTTCGCTCGCTTGGCCGCTTCGCGGCCTAAAAAGCTCGCTTCGCTCGCTAAGAACTCGTAAGGTCGACTTGTAGCAAGTCTAGTACTCGGTGTAGAAACCTGTGAAACTCACAAGTGACGTAAAGCAATTAATACAAAGGAACCACTGAGAAGTCAACACAATAGAGCCAAGGAAAATAATTGATAGAAAACAAAGAGAAACTTCACAGGTTTTTACTCTGAGGATGACCCAAATGAAGGTCCCAGGAAGTTAGTAGCATTTACGGTAAATGGAAAATACAGTCAAAGCTCTCGTAAGCGACCACCCCGGAAATTCGACAAAGTGGTCGTAACTAGAGCTGGTCGCTTACGAGAGCTTCAGAAACTCATTAATAATTCATGAAGAAAAACAAGTGAAATTTAAAATTTTTTATGAGTGTCTTCATATTTGATAAAGACAAGGCTAAATTTTACATCCAATTTTTTAGACCATTAGCGCAGTGTGCAGTTTCATTTAAGTGTTGATTTGAATGAATAGGACTTTGAGTGGTCGCTTAGTCGTCGCTTACGAGAGCTTAAAAACAAAGGAAAAGTCCAGTTTGGTAACCCCAAAAATGGTTGCGCTAGCTTGCGGGAGCAGTCGCTTACAAGAGCTTTTCATTACAAAGTTTATTAGTTACACTTCAAACGGGTTGTCACCATGGTGGTCGTAACTAGAGTTGGTCGCTTACGAGCGTGGTCGCAAGGAGAGCTTCGACTTTATATTGGCTTTTATACGGCTAAAGCTGGACTTATCTCTCTTGATCACCTTTAACACAAACTGAAGTTCTTAGTTATAAATTTTACAATAGATTTCCATTGCTGAAATATCTTTTTACGATCTTAGGTCTTGAGGATGTAGCAAATGAAAGTAAATCGGATCCACCAGAGCGAGGCACGATGAGTTACGACATAAATGATATAGATTCTTTTATGCCTAAAAAATGCAGGACTTCTACCTTTCAGAAATCTTTTTTCATTAGAACCACTAGAATCTGGAACCTGCTTATTACTAGACTTGACCTTGATAATGTTACTTTGGAGAACTTTAAATCTGTTCTTTACGGTTATTACTCGCAGGCTCTAGCAATAAACTATGACCCGGACTCTCCAAGGAGCTTTAAAAGTATTTGCCTGAAATGTAACACAGCTAGGTTTTTAGACCAGGAAATTAGCTGCTGCATGTGATTTAAATCGCTAATTTTATATCTTTTTATTTTTTGGGTCCGTAGTAATTGGCTTTAGTTGTTGCGGTGTCCCTGACCTAATATTTTGTTTGCATATCTATACATGTGTGTGTGTGTGTGTGTTTTTTTTTTGTATTCTTCAGGGCAAAGCTAATAAAATAAAATGAAATAAAGTAGATTTAACCAGGGCTAAAAGCGAAGCTCTCCATAATATTTATAGTTTGTTCAAACAAAATATAAAATCGTGTAATGTTAAGCGGCGAAGGCATCCAACGCCGGAAAACGGTGAAAAACAACAATAAGTCTAATTAGCAAAAGTAACTTTGCACGGGCAGCACACTTTTTTTGTATATTTCTTTGCCGTTGTTTTGCACGACTACAACGTGAAACTTCCAAAAACTGCTTAGTTTAATACACGTTTTATGGAGAAAACGTCCGTCCATTGGTGGCCGCTAGCATTTCTCATTTTGTCACCGCCGCTACAAAATTTTCATGTTGTTCTTCCAACAAAAAAATGTCTCCTTTGTTTTTTATCTCTCGCTCTAAATCCATGTCGCCCTCTTTCTCGTTGAGCCTCGCCGGCCTGCCGCCCACTTTCTCTTTTCGCTTTCCGTTTTCGCATTTATTGACTCTTTTGTTGTCTCTGCTTTACAAGACGCCGGTGGCTATGAGATTTCCCGTCAAAATATCCTCGAGTTGCATTCAGGTTGCCGTACCTGTTGATTGAGTTATTTTACATCGGTATGCCTGTGGTGCGGACGGATGGTCTCTCGGGTGGGCGGGCGGTTAAGGGTCACGTGATTACCAAATTTTCTCGGATGGGTAAATTACTTCATTTTCTTACTATGGTGCTCCGCTGGCGCGCTTCGCGCGCGCGAGCTCCGCTATAAAAGTCTTAACAAGCAATCCCGACAATCTCAAAGTTGAAAATGCTTGTACGGTTAACCATACAGAGGCATTCCGATATTTCCAGCCGCCTTTTGGGAAGCGCAAATAATATGTATGTTTTTTTAAGACCAGCGCTTCAAAGTTACCACCCCTAACTAAAGTTTTGGCCATTTTACGGATAACACTTAAACATTGAATAGTTAAACGAGTGTCTTGCCTCAGCCGTTTGAGTACATGACTTGCTTTCCTAGTCCCTAGGCCTCATTATTGCGCGCGGCCGATGCCTTTCGGGTCGTGCGGTCCGAGCAAGTTTTTGCATGTCTCCTGCGTGTCGGCTTCGTCGCGGAAATGCATTGTCCGAGAAGGCCTGGGAAGTATTTCCCACATTTTTTTCAGGAATTTTCTGGCTGAAATTGTCGCTCTCCATATTATCCAACCACCCCATGAATTCCGGACAAAAACAAATCAGAGGACTGCGCGTGCAACCGAAAGACGTTACAACTTTTGCAGCCAATCAACTTCATTTTGCTGCGAAACGACTGGAAACCGTGCAGCAGAAAAAGTCCTGGGACTAGGTTGTTCGCCTTGCAGTTAAAGTCTAGACCAGCGATAATTCTGAAATGGCGGAACTCTTTAACGTATGAAAATAATAAAGCGATCACTAAAAACATTGTGCACCACCAGGAAAAGAATTTTCAAGTTCTTTTAAAAGCTAGAGTCAGTCTTTGCCCAAATTAAGTAAAGAATTTCACAGCTAGGGCTACTTTACATTTTTCATTTCTTCTTGTTCGACTGGAAAATCTGCAAGGAGGTCCTTACATACCGATTAGATCTAGAATTACACATTAAGAGATCAATTACAAAAATAACCTCTATTACCCCCTGTTCCTTTGGTAATTTTGGCAGCCATTTAGACTTTTTTGCGCTGGTAGTTGTTGCGTGGTCTGAAATTAAGAATCTACGGGGATCTGGGACAGCATCGGACAGTAAAAAAAATTTGATCCAAGCTTCTCATTTTCGAGCCCAAGTTAGATCTAGGTAATTTCCAAGGATTAATCGTTTCCAGACCTTGCGCCAACTGGCCACCGTGAAACAGAACACACATGAAGATTTAACTAAGTTTCCAGTAAAATAATACAGTTTTATACAAAAATTGAGTAAAATTGAGAGAAAGTCGAAAAAAATAAAGAATGCCTTAAAAAGAGGTTATACAAGTAAATAAATGTATAGACACCAGGGGCACTGACAGAAAAATATCTTCGTTCCAATCTCGGCAAGCCTGAATTTTTTCAGGCTGTCTTTTCACAACTAGTTTACAACTGCGTAAGTTGAGTATTTAACTATAATGATCTTCTATGTATTCATCCCGCAATTCAAATACAAGTGTTCAAAAATTCATCATTTCAGAAAAAAAATATCTGTTGAGGAGAAGTATAGTAGTGAGTATAATTATCTTCATTAAAGATCATTTACCTATTTTTCGACTTAGTTCAGATGAAGACTCCAATCGAAATTGCAAAACTTATCGGCGCCATGTTCCGCACTGGGTCTTCTTCGTGTTGGTTGCTACCAATAATAAATCGAAAGGCGATTTTCGAAGTATCGTCAGCCTCGTTTTCAGCATAGTTTGTCTCAGCCTCTTGTTGCTTTATAAACTGTCATTTGATGTGTTCTTTCGCTGATTAGATCATATGTAATCGCGGTCGGAGGATTCATGATCCTTTTAGAACAAAGTCAATGTATCCACTCTCTTTTACGGTCTAATCTTCATCTCTAATCAGTCTTAAAGATATCACAGGTTGGAATAGGCAATGAAAATATAATTCTATGGACACAAGGAAAGTGAGTGTCTTCTACGACAGGATCTTTCACCCACTGCTGGCTTTTTGCCATTACTCAAGTATGGACAGGTCTTGCATGTCGTTTGTTGCTGTTGTCAATTTTTCATTGGTAACAGGCCTAAAGAAACTGCAAGTCTCTTGTTGCAGTTCCTTGAGGTTAGGTGTTAATTGCCTTCATTATAAATGAATTATTTGTCAGCTTGGCATCACTGTGTGTGTCGTCTGACAATACGCAATTCTAACTAATTTGCAAAAGTAAAACGAGAATCAGGGAAAATTGATTCTATGCAGCTTCTGTGTGTGTTCATTTTTTTACAGTTATTATTATTATTGATTATTATTAAAGCAGCGTTTCCTGAAATAAACGGCATTTCCCCTGAAAAAATTCAGCATCAGAGAAGGAAAAAAAAGCCGATCAGTGGAGAGGTCGAACACATACCCTGATGTAAGTAAAGCGGAAATTAAGAAAAAATGAGGTTCAAATTAAAAGAGAAAAAAATAATACCCTCGGCCGGTCAATACTTGTACCTATTAGAGAGCAATTGTAGACTGTACACTTATTGTTTTCAAGAAATGAGACCTTATATTAAAATATTATTCTGATTACTAATTCACCTTGCAAAACCAAGTTGAGGAGCTTTGCGCGAGTTTTCATTTCATAGTTCAAGTAAATTAACAGTCTAGTGACAAAAATAAACTGGACCTTCTTCTGTAACTGAATATACTATTTTAATATAATTCATTGCAGTCTCAGTAAAATTCTCAAACAGTTACACTGACTACAATATTTCCTGAATGATCTGGTCGCAATTAAGAAAAACGTACTTTTCTTATTTGGCATTGTTCAAAATAAAGAAAGAGCCTTCGCGTCATTTTTTTGTCAGAAGTTTAATTGTGATTTCACATGTTTCCTTTCTTCCACTCCAAGGGCCAATATCCGCTTTAGGCATAAAACGCCGTTTGAGGCTTGTAAACGCTTTTTTCCCTTCATTTTCCTAAGTTCAATGAACTTCGCCTGCCCAAAAAATGAACGAGCAACATAATGAAATTTGCAGGCTTCTATCATTACAATTATAGTTTGCATGCCGGTTTTTAAATCCAAAACACAAATTTTAGATATTTCTTTGTTTGCATCTTAAATCAAATGAATATGATTTGATTGGTTCGGGGCATTTTATATCGGCTACCGATTCGAAGTTGTTTGTTTTGTCCGTGGCAAAGTAAACGAATATTCTTATTTAAAAAAGAACGGCGTTAAATATATGACTTCGCATGACATTCAGAATGGCAGAATCTGAACAAAGAAAAATTCACGATTTGCCTCTTAACCTTATTAAAATCAGGTTATACCAGGCCCACTGTGTGTTAAGTTTCTTTTTCTTTCAAAAGAACAAAAAATGCACGTTTGGAAATTGAGGATATGCAACTGAATTTTATCCGGTGAACAAAGCGGGCGCTTTTGCGAAAAAAAAGAATAACTAAGAAAAAAAAGAAAAAAAACTAAACGATATGTCTGTTTCCAATTTTAAACAGTGGTTTTCGGTTATTTGTGGTTTGAAATAACATTTTTCACTTTGTTTTCTAGGTCAATTCTGATCAAGAGATCAACACCTCGAAATTAAGAAGGAAATTAATTATCAGTTGAAAGATATACGACTTAAGTCCAGAAGGGAATTCGGATGTTTTGAATTCGCTTTCTTTCCGTAGTGGCTGCGAGTGGTTGAAAGGCTACGTTAAAACACCTGTCTAAACACGCTGAAATAATGACCCAGTCTAATGCGCCTTAATTACTCGTCTTTTGAAGAATGGGAGACTTATGAATCTCATCTCCACAGTGCTAAGAAGCTCCTGCTAACACAATACTTCAGGCGTTGAGCTACTAACACGATCAAAATAGAGGATTGTTTGAACTGCGGTAGTATATTAAACTGAGACGCCACTACACTGGTCTTTATCGTTTAGTACTCTCTGTATAACTGTTTTCCAGTTGCAGAGATGACACTTTACATGTTTTTTGAAGGATATCTTCTGACTCCAAATACAGCGTTAGCAATCACGTTCATCATTTTCGGGATCTATACCGTTGTCGGTAACATGCTAGTGTGTATAGTATACATTCTAGATCCAGGGAAAAAACTACGGCGAGTCAGTAACTCCTATTTCGTTATCAATCTGGCCTTGGCGGACATTTTGGTTGGAGTGACGGTGGAACCTATAAACGCCGCGAGCTTTTGGACAAGTAATACTGAAGTCTTGTTTAGCTATTACATTTTTGCTGTTCTTTCCTGCGTCTGTTCCATCATGAATATTTCAGCCCTGATGGTGGATCGTTTTCTCGCTGTGTGCAGGCCATTTAAGTACAGATCTTTTGTCAAACCTAGCCGAGTTCGCACGACACTTTTAATTATTTGGCTCTACTCCATTCATTTCTCCATCTTACCTCTCGTTGGCTGGCGGAGCGCAAGTTTTCAGATATACCTCTACGGTTTAGGTGTTTTGTCTCCTGCAGGGATTATGCTGCTATCGTACTATGGATTGTTACGAGCTTTAAGAGAAAAAATCTTAAATTTGAAGGGCTCGGCGGATCGCAAAGAAGCCACGGATGTCAAGAAAATGGTTGCGCGGGAACGCAGAATTTCTATGACCGTGTTTATAATGTTGTTGGTTTTTCTTGTTGCTTGGTGTCCCTTTGTTGTCGTCGACGTTGTGCTGGTGTTCTGCGAGAATTGTCGCTCCGACAAACTGCTCCTTGCTCGGGACATAACGTTAACTGTTGGTTTCTTCTCGTCGGGGATAAATCCAGCTCTTTACGCTTGGCGTGTCCCCAACTTTAGACAAGGAACTGTGTTGTTGTTTCAGCGTGCTTCTAAAATGTCCAAAATAGTTCGTGTTGCTCCGGTAGAAAACGATGGAAAAAATGTGGCTGGTGAACTCTCGCAAACTAATTTGAATAGAACCGAAGTGTATGTAGTGGGAGAAATTACCGGCAAAGAAAGCGAAAATTCACGGACTAGATTGAGTTTATACGATTGATTTTTCAGAAATGTGGAGAGTCCTATTGTAAGATTCAGTTGTCTTGTAAATAAATTGTAAATAAATCATCATAAGTGTTTTCTTTCAGGACTGTGAACTCAACTACAAAACATAAGTATAATTCAATTCCAATGCGGATAAAAAGCTTCTTTAATATAGTGTACAGACCATTGTTATCCCACTTTATGATAATCAAGGTTCAAGCAGGGTAGTGACAAAAAAATATTTAAGAATAAAGCTGGGAGAGTTTGTTGTTTAGATAAAAGATAATGATTAAAGCATTATTCGTAAGAGGAAATAAACGAGGAGATCATGCAAATCTGTTTGTCGAATAAAAAATAACAGAAATACTCAGTTTTGAAATGTCCCCCTTTGCAGCATTATATTTGAAATCAGGAAATGTAGCCAATTTAAGTTTGCAGTGGATTCCAAGACGCTAATTAAAAAAAGAAATGATTTGAGTCGGAAGAGAGTAAATATTTGAGTTAACTTTTTCTCGATTACTTGAAACCTCATCATTCAAAAGTCAGTCTCCATACAGTTGAAGAATGTTTTTTTAAAATATAGACCAAAGTTATAAAAAAACACAATTTCGGCAATTTTACTTGCCGACTTTTCATTCAATGGGTCGCGGATATCTTTGTAAAATTTTACAGAATTGATTTTTTGTTTTTCCTAAGGACAAACAAAGCAGAAATTCAAAAACAAAAGTCCATCCATACATGTTAAAATATTAATAAAGTATCATTAAGAAAAACCAATTTAATCTGAACTCAATGAAGCTTCAGCCGCTGTAAATTTTTTCGTTTCTTTTCGCAAGACTGGTGATAAGTGTTCATTTGGGGCTAAAAAATCTATGTTCAATCGAATATTATCGAATCCCATTTAATTACTAACCATAAAATAAATTTATCCCTGTGGCAAGCAAAGTATACTAATATTTTTCAGTTTACGTTGCGTGAGTAGGTTCCCAGGCGTTAATATCAAAATTGACATTACACGTTAAACATATCACATTGATTGCAATCCGCGACCAGAAGTGAAGGAACTGAGATAGTTCCTGAATATTTTAAAAGAATTTTGATCTCCACCCGGAATCCTTTCACCAGGCACAACAAGTAGAAATTCCAGAAAAATTACTAACTTTTTGTAAGACTCTGAAAAAATAATAATCATCGAACAAATGTACTACAGTTGAAAAGGTTTCCTTTGAATGGTCACACCATAGCTTCTACTGATCATCGTTAAAGGATTCAAAAGTGATAGTCCCTTGTGTGGTACAAAACATTCAAACTAAGTACCATCGAAAAAAGTTGTTCCTGTGGATTTCTTTTGAATGGTCACTCACACCGCCATAAGATTTCAATTAGAGTTACATAACTAGTGCGTTATGAAATGACACCCGAGACAAGTTATGAATCTGAATCTGAATCTAATCTTACAAACAACGCTAGCTAAAGGCCGCATGTTTTAGAGGAATCTTTAACTACATGAGAAGGGAGAGAATGGCAAAAATTAACAAAGAAAGAAAGGCAAACCCAGAGATATAAAAAAGGGGTGAAGAAACGGGAAATTTCACAGGAATCAGTGCAAATTTTGTTTTCTGAAACTAATTGGCTCGCTTTCTTTGTAGTGATCATTTGCTTAAAATATTAACTAAAATCAGAAAGTTAGTCAGGGGTTAGTATAGCATTAGTACAGCGCAATCTCTTTTGTTAAATTAGCCTAGTGCTTTCAAAAATGTTAAATTTTGCCGGACTCAAAGCAGTCGTAAAATAAACTTTTTAAGTGAAAATCATTTTAAAATTTGCTTAACTTGATGTTATGCACTATTTCTGATAGCCAAAGAAAATCTCAAATGTCTGCTATTTATGTATTTATGGCCTTCTCTAAACTCGTGAACCTCTAGTCTGGCACTGTTAACTTTAAAATGTTACGAAAAGTCTGGTGTTCATGATTATTTAGGTGCTCGACTAGAAGACCTCTGACAAAGACTGAGGTATGGAGATCTAATAATTACGGAATTAGTCTTAATATAGAAAAAAAATAACTACTTGAGAAACTTTGCTTTAATATAATGTCGAGCTTGGCTTCAAGCGATCGACGATTCCTCAATGTTATGAACAGAGTATAGTCAGTATGTATTAACAGAGATAGGTTGGCTCCCATGAACCCACGTAAAATTACTGGGTTGACTGGGTTTAGTAAAACGTACATTCACTGGAAGTGCAACTGAGCCATTAGCTAAAAGACCTAGTACTAAACAGGGGTGTGGTCAGTGTTCTTCTGAAAGTCTTACTGGGAGTTTCAGCAGTCGGTCATGTAAGTA
Source organism: Porites lutea (assembly GCF_958299795.1). Taxonomy (NCBI): domain Eukaryota; kingdom Metazoa; phylum Cnidaria; class Anthozoa; order Scleractinia; family Poritidae; genus Porites; species Porites lutea. The sequence continues at coordinate 19,443,150 of NC_133211.1, read as the reverse complement.
ACCCTTAATTTCCGTAGGTGTTGCATTTCGCGTTTTTTTTTTTTACCGCTTTTGTTGCCGGAACTTTTCGGAATAAAACTTGCGGCAAACCTAACACTCTGTCGGATATGTTTGTAATTTTTACAGAATTAATTTAATTTACCTTTTCTTAAAACAAACAAAGCAGAAACTAAAAAACGAGAGTTCAGTACAGTTAGTGTCCTTCCGTTGTTCAACTTTGAAGATTCATATTTTCGTCACAGTCCGTCTGATAATGATATTGCACTTAGTGTGAAGTAACTCTTCTGCTCGGTTAGAAGAGCTTATAGGCTATATTATTATCAGCACTTTGAGGAGATTAAGATTAATCCCATTTTTTAGTGTCATTTCCTAGCCATTATCTAAATTTCACCCTCTGGAAAGCAAGGTGCACTAGCCTGCGAGTTTTCACCCCCGCTGTGTATGTAGTTTTTTTTTTCACGCTTCCTATCAGAATTGACATCATAGTAATATCCCGTTGATTGCAAATCAGAAATAAATTGCCCCGGAACCCTTCTATGCAATCTTGTTTTGAATTATTGACTGATAGATGTTGCACTCGTCATATCGCTGGCCCGCAACATTGCATACAATTTTTTTTTCTGACTAAGGTGCTCTGGTTTGCCATAAAAAAGTGAGACAATATAATGTTTAAAAAAAATTGTGAGGGTCTATAAAACTCGGATTAGAGGCGGCATTGCATTGATACGATCAAGACTGAAACAACAAGTAGAGCCAAGCGTACGAGAGAGAATTGTTGTTACGTAACTTATGAAACTTGTATGTAGATTCTAACGATCGCTAGTTGGGAGTCAAAATAGTAATAAAAAACAGTACAAAAGTCTTTTATTTTCCGTGCATTCCTGGCATTTGAGACGGCCGTTTCAGAGCTATTCTGTTTCAGTTGTTCCGTCTAAATATTTAGAACAACAGCAAAATTAAAACTTGCTGGAATTCAGTGCTCTTAAACGGCCTTAAAATACCAGGAAAACAGAACAAATAGAACAGAGAAAATTTGGAGATAGACAAGGTCGGCGAAGAATTCCCCTATTCTTTTTAGTAACATTTTCTACTCGTAAATAGCAATCACCAGAATCCAGATACAAACCTTTATAATTGAACGCTCAATATAATTAAACCTTTCGGTTTAAAAGTCCCAAGTTACTGACTTACGCACAATCAAGAGAAAAAGCTATGGGAATTTTAGAATAGAATTATCACGAAAGGGAAAATGCTTGATATTTATCAAATTCTCCAAACCAGTTCTGTAAGGAAATGTATAGAGATCATTCGAAAGAATTTGTATGTTAATGATATCGGGCTGATATAGGGTTAATGTTACGTAACATCAACTCCTCTCACTCGTAAGCTCGCGGCCTTTGAAAAATACGGGGGAACTCCGCCTTATATGCCCTTTGGAAAGATGAAGCCGATAGCGCATTTAGAGATAACTCTCACCCAAATCTAATCAATGTGGAAAGCTATTAATTCTCTTTAATTTGCGACTTGCTTTGAGACTGCGTCGCTGTAGCTAACCCTCTTTTTCTACAAAATCCTGACATGCTTACTGGAGTGCAGATTGAAATGTTTTAAGTTCCTTTTTTTTTCGTTTCGCCACATTCTATTTCAGTTTTTGCCCCAGGTAAGAGAATCCCCAAAGAAACTGGCAGGAGAGAGAGGGAGACTGGAAGGAAAGCGCGAAACCCCCCTCCCTTAAACATTTCTTCCCAATTCCCTACCCCTTTCGACCCCTGCTACGCAGGCTACTCCCTACCCTTTCTGTATAGGTCATTGCTGGGAGTACCTCCCGGAAGCTAACTGCCAGTAAACCTGCCGAGCTTTTCTAGTTGACAACAAGAGATCTGAGTACGAGATTAACAGTTCGGCGTCTGAATCAATTAGGAACGGCTCACATGAGCCGTTCTTTTCGCCTAGCCCGGCCGGGAATTTCGCCTTTGGAGCGAATTGGGAACAACTTTGATTCAGACGCCCGGACTTTTCATGTGCCGAATCTAATGCATAAATTATTATAACCTATTTTGTAAGCAGTTGGACCGAAATGAGCACGTATTTTTCGCCTTTTGATCTTAGTTCAGCTGCAACTAAGATCGGCATCTGAATCAATTCAGACGGTCTAAATGATTTGGGTCGGCCTTAATTCGAATTAGGTTCGGCTCATGAAAAGTTCGGCGTCTGAACCGGGCCTAAGTAATGGTTTTAAAAATTAATGGGACGTGGGACCCCCTTCTGCTACGTCACCAAAATGCATTGACCTAGAGAGCCGAAGCTTGCTGTAACATCGTATTTTTCCTTTATCTCTTGTACCTTGTTTTTATTTTTCCTCCATGTAGATGTAAGTATTGTCATTAGAAGTGTTGTAACCAAATAAATGTTATTAAAAAAAAAAAAAAAAAGAAAAGAAAAAAAAAGAGAGCCGAAGCTAGCCTAGGAAGATGCCGAACAGGGACTAGATAATCAAGACCCATATGCATGTATACAACCTGAAGAAAAAAAAAAGAAGAAGAATAAGACTCGCAAACCAGCGGAAGCAGTAATTAAGTCCTAATCTCCATGAGCAGGAACATCACGTAAAAGTTAAGAGTGTTTATTTCATTCAAACAACCGTACATGTCTCTAATTTTTCCCTCTCCCTTTACAATCATTCGCAGATGAACCCCTAACAAATATAAAATACGCTAGATTAAATGGATTCGATCACGATGTTTTTGTTTAAGTTTTCGGATTAAGCTAAGATGACTTTATCAATCTACAGAGTGCTCAACTGAAACTTCAATGCTTGAGAAAAAAGGTTTACAATATTCCTTCACCAAATTGTAATTACTCAAAATTGCAAAAATGCATGGGGATTAGTGATCATATGAAATTTGTGCGGTGGAAAATCATTTTTTTAAACAGTCCAGCTAATCAACTTTCGAGAACCAAAAAAGAAAAAAGTTTCAAGGTCCACTGGGCTGGAGAGTCTACTTTCCTTTATTCATCAACCTTCGTTTTAACTTGAAGAGTCTCGACAACCTCCCAAACTTGCGCCTAACTTTTTCTCGGAAACTTATCTTCTCTTCAGGTTCTTCAACCTCTTCTTCTCCCATAACGCCTTCGGTACTGGAGGACACGGAAGTTGGCTTTACTTCTTCAGGGATTTCAGGGTCCACCTCGGTGCCAGTGGTCGGGGTCGTTGTTTCGGATTCTTCCTCTTCCTCTTCCTCTTCTTCTTCTTCTTCCTCTTCAGTAGGCTCCAGTTCTAATTTCTCTTTGAGTTGGTTTACTTTTACCTTGAGCATTTGTTTAAAACCTCTGTTAAAAGACAGAAATTGTACAAAAAATGTTAATGTAAATTTCAAGCTTCAGCCGGCTATTTGCTGAAAGATGCTAGCCAAGTTTAGAGGATGGACTGTGTCAAACGTGAAAAACTTGTATTTTCAGTAGTTTACCTTTCTGTGGATGAAAAAATCGAACCTTTTGGTTTGGAACTGATTAGTGAAGTTACCCAACAAGACGGAAGGGGAAGACTAAAGAGACGGCAAACCTAGTTTGACATCCGTGATATTAGTTATGTTTGAACAAATTTTCCGCCAAACTTCACCTTCACCTTTTGTTAAAGACCAGATCAAAGTTATGGTATAGGTGAAAAATACGACGACAAAATACGCAAGTAATAGCCCTATGAAGTTTGTTGCTCACAAACGTTTTGCCTTCTTTTTCTTTCCGCCCCCCTCTTGCGTATGCTCAGCATTAAATCCTCGAAATTTTTGAAAACGGAAAGAACATGGGGACAACAAAAAGCAGTTATAGGAGGAAGATTCGACGTACGAAACCATAGTTTAGTCAAATTTGACTTGTGGGGAGATTTTTTCGTAAGAATTTGAAAGATGTCAGGTACACTTCAACCACCGAGCTAAACGGGCAAAAGCAAGTGCCAGGGGATAGGGGAAGGGGTGATGCCCCTCGCTTTCCGTACTGACAAGCGAGGCGAGAAAAGAGGGGGGAAAAGGAGAGCAATTTGCGAGCCTCCCTGCCGTCTTTCCTCGTATCTATTCTGTTGCTTACTTGCAAAGATCTTTTATTTTCATGTTGAAGGATTTCAACTCCTCAAAGGGTCTGTCGGGCATCTGTTGTTCAAGTTGTTCCTCTAGGCTCGTGATAGTCTGTTTAACTTCTTCCAGACGCTCTCCGTAAAATTCCTTCACTTTCTGCCATCGCTGGAAAAAAATTAAAAATGGCGCCCTTTGTCAGGAAATTTCGTCGAATTAGCGCCGGAAGAAATAGGACGGCGCTCAAAAGAGGGCGCGCTTCCTAAGTTTTTGGTTTTTTGATTTGACAATGCACAGAAAATAATCCTGCAAGCACGTGGGGGTAGGGCTACCTGAAGTTAATGAACATAGAAAAAACAATTATCAAATATCCTCGATGTTGGTGCAGTCAAGCAACATAAAAACATGGAACAGATTAAGAAGCTGCCCTTGCGAATTATATGCGAATTATGCTTTCTATTTGGGGAATTGGGGCAAGGGATTGATCTCCCTCTCTCGGAGCCGTATTTGTCTTGTCAGGCAACCCTCAAAAGACTAGGAAGGGACACGGTTCTGTGCAGAACAATTACAGACAATGCTTTTACATCATTTTGGAGGGTCAAACAAGGTGTTTTATGGGTGATGCGAAAGTGTTTGGCCCAGGCGTCCGGTAGACTGCGAACAGCTTTTTTACAGGCAAGAGATGCGAGAAAGGTGGACTGTTGCGCGACGCTCTCGTATTCTCTCGTGTTCCAAAAAGCGACAGAACCACTGGATTGCAAGCTAACGGATTTTTAAACGCAACTCAACCACTTGAATTGTTTTCGCTGATTTGCATTTTTTTCTTTGGGGGGGGGGGGGGGAGGGGGTAAGGGGGGCTTGCTGCCCTTTTGAACAGGGTATACATTTTGAACTGAACCTGTCCTAAACAGGGTCTAACTTTCCGAATAGAAACAACAAAGCGTGTATTTTGCCTACAGTACTAACCTCCATTGCAACCACGCGCAAGTTGTTTCTTTTCTCTTCAAATCTCTTCTTCATTTCCTCTCCTCGTTCGCCAGCCTCATCTATAATTTTCTTCAGTTTATTCTTTCCTTCTTCCCAAGAACCGCTTTTTTTCAATTCTCGTACCATTTCCTTGAACTTTTCTTTTGATTCCACGACCGCTTTGTTTTTCATGATCTCTCGTACCATTTTCTTGAACTTTTCTTTTGATTCCACGAACACTTTGTTTCTCATGATCTCTCGCACCATTTCCGCGAACTTTTCCTGTGATTCCCCGAGCGTTTTGTTTTTCATCTCTCGTAACATTTCCACGAACTCTTCTACTGATTCCCCAAGCGTGTTGTTTTTCATCTCTTGCATCATTTCCATGATCTTTTCTTTTGATTCCTCTAACGTTTTAGTAGGTTCTTCCATGGCTTCTTCGAGGGATTCTCGACTCTGCTGGATGGTTTCTCTCGCAGATTCTGCCTTTTCTTGAACGGTTTTCTTAACATTTTGTGCGTGCCTCTGTACTTCGTCTCTGATCGTTTCCACATGTTGGCCTGCCTCCTCAAAGACTCTATTTCCAGCCTTTTTTAAGCCTTCGAAGGATGGAAGCTTATCAAAGAATCCAAAGGCTGTTGGTGCAACATTAAAAAATATCAAAACACTTCAGTACCAGGTCCACTACCCTGGGGTACTCCCTATAATGGCCTATACAGGGAGGCTGTGCCCGAAAGAGGCCGTACCTTTTTTAAGATTTCACTAATTGAAGTAAATGGAAGGGGTGGGAAATCTGTCATTTCGGTTTGCAAGAGGCCTAAAAGTACTAAGAGATGCAGTATATGGTGGTGAAAAAGTCGAGAAAACGCTCACGTTTTGTGATTTATTCATATTGTGTAGTTCCCCAAAATATCCATACCCCTCACGAAGGACACTTTTGCCTTAGACGCCCCACCTTTTTGGAATTTCAATTCCAGTGAGTAAGACTTGTAAGACCCCCACCCCCCCTTCCCCCAACCCCTGGAATTCCCACAATTTTTCAACTTGGTTAGGCACCCCTTGGAAAAGAGATTTGCGACTAAAATAGTGTTGCACTATACTATTATTATGCGAAAGTTAATCGTTTATGCGACAAGGAGAGAAAAATCCTTTTATTCATGTATATACAGTTTCTAATCATCTCAATTTTGCCTTGTGAAGGTCTTTGTTAGTTAAAAATTAACGGTACGTCAATGAGAACCGTGGACGTGATACCTAACACGACCAGGAGCCGATCGGCTCCTGACACGACACAAATGAGAACCATTTATATTCAAACTAAACATCGAGTGGACTTTAATTTCTCCCTTTCAGTTAAAAACATGTTAGAAGAAGGCTTAAAACACGATCACATTGCGGTGAATATCACAATATGTTGTGGTGGTAGATAACCGGAAGTTTATTCAAGAGCAGATGACAACTATTTATGGCGTAAGCCGTGAAAAAAAGAAAAAATTCAGCCGACCGTAAATAAAAGATCATCGAAGAATACAATAATTTTTGTCTTAAAAGACCGTTAACAGCAAAATAACTGACAGCTTGCTCAACAGAGCAGCTGTTAGTTTTTGATAATCTATTAATCTTACTCGGAATTCCCGGACAAAAGACCTCGAGAAACCACCCCCACCCCCTCGGAAATTTCCGTTTCTCTCCGTAGGCGGGGAATGGATATTTTCTGGAACTACACATTTGAACATTAACAGCAGTTAAAAGGAATGCAAAGTTGTAAACTAGGTATGTGAAAAGAATACCATTTGTCAATTATAGGTAAAGGAAAGGGGTCCCTGTTGAAGTGTTCTGTCAAAAATGGTATATATTATAAGGGTAAGAGGTTGCATCTCAAGGCGGAGCCTCCCCGTATAAAACTTCGTTAATTACCCCCCCGGTTATGCTTTAGCTATCTTTAACTTACCAAATAAGCTTAACCTGGCTGGTTTTCATTCAAGACAACACCGAACAAACACGCCAAATGAGACACTAAATCGTTGAGAGCGAAATTTCCCTGTCTTTTATTGGAATAAACCTGAATACGAACATATACAGGTAACACTGACTGCAATCTAATTTATTTTTCGCCGCTTAGCTAAGAGAACCACAGACATCCCCGACTTCAAAAGAAACGCAGTCAATGGTCGCCCCATACAAGGGAATCAAGGACAGTCTTTCATTTTAAGATATTGGATCCCGGATTCTTTGTCAGTGAAACTTGGATTCCGGATTCCACATGTCCAAATTTCCTAGATTCAGAGAATCCGGATTCCCTCACATGGGCTGAAAATTGTCACGCCGAACAGGGAATGAAGCGCTGAGGAGGTAAGGCAGTTTTTACCTCTCAAGAGCGATATGAATATCCCTACCCCAGGAGCGATTATGTACCGAGCACAAAATATACATGCAAAACGTCGGTTAATCGGTTGGGTTTTCGAGGAGTCCGCGTCCTACATTCTTGATCTACGCATGCATACGGGTTGTTTTGCTGTTTAGAAAAAGCAAATCTCTTAGAGGTGGGTAACGGAATTCGATTTGATCGATTCGGACTTTGACCCTTAGATACGTACTTGCGATTAACAAGTGTAATACTCTTCTAAAACATATGATTTTAGACGGTTCTAAATCAATGAGAACGCCGCGTAAATAAAGGAGGATGATGAATCTACCCTTAATAGGTTTGGAGATCAATTGTTTTGTTTGAAAAGCATTTTTAAGATCTTTTTCAAGGTTTCATTATTTAATACGACATCGAAAAAAACAGCAATAACAGCGGGAAAGGATTCGAAAGAATCGGAAGTATTAAAAACGCCCCTTGTCCCGTCATGTTCTTTTATTTCGTCTTTTCTTTGCATACCAATCAACAGGAGCCAAAGATTAACATGCCTGACTTCCACCTTATCCATTTAAATGACATTATTTCAGGATTTCTTATGGACTGCATGCAGTTTCATCTAGTCTTCTGTTTTTCTACTCGATAACTATCCAATCTCGCAGTGAACGGGTACTTAACGTTTTCAAAGACTTGTGGTATTCTCTGTTTTTCTCAACGAAAAAAGACGCAATCACCCGTCTCACCGAAAGTGCAGCGTAAAGGCAGTTCCCATAATTCTTTTCGCTTGCGGTAATATTTAGCTGCGAGCTTTTAATACTGTGAAGTTTTCACTGGAAGCCGAGAACAAGTTATGATAACACAAAATGATACTTTAAAACAAGTACAATCATGGATTTAACTTTAAATCCGGGATTAGCACTTATCAGACTTTCAGAACCATATCCCGGATGGAGAATGGGGGGCTAAAATACCCTTAAAACGGCGTTAAGTGTTAAAGTCATGTTATGAGATCTTTTTCAGTGAACATTTTTTTAACTAAGTATCGTAGCGGGGAGTATCTGCCAAGAATACTAAGAACAACGAAACAAAAATAAACAACTTCAGATATATGATTAGCATCAATTTTCGTTTTTGTTTCTGGCGGCAAAAAAAAAATATGTAGTTCTAGTCACGAAACTGGATTAGAGTTTTCTTTTATGTCAAAGAGCATTTGATACTATTTTTACAAAGTAGTCATTTCCTGTGAACGTATTTACTTAACAAGTGAGAGTGCATTATTTTTCCCACCTCGATTTTCCAGAACTGCCCTTTCCCTTGGATTTACATGTCCCCGCACTTCTACCCTACATCCGCGTTGACAATCAGCGGGATGTCATGCGAAGGTAATGTGACTGGGAAATTCAGCATGTTTTTTGGCACAAGTTTAGTTCGGCTACAACTGTGAGGACGCGCCAAACTTAAGAAAGAAAGGGAAAATCCCCTGGGCAAGAAGCCTAACAAGCCTCCTGAACGAAGATAGGCTTTGGGAAAAATTTTCTTTCGCCCTTTCACTTTAATAGTAGGAAGGAGAACAACAAGGGAAACTAACAACTACAAAACAACAACTACTTCAACATTTTCATTCCGTAAGACATCAGAAATTCACACCCTCACTGAAACATGCACACAGCAGACTGCAGTCTTCTGCGCTTCCCGGCGTAATATCCTCGAGCGAAGCACGTTGGCCTCACACCCGCGTATGGTTCGTGTGGCGAGAGAAGAAGTATTTGCGTCTCTTTCTCCGTGTTAACCCTTACTCCAGAGACAGTTGACCGTTCGAGGGTGCGTTCTTAACCTAGGCAAAAATAGGGCTGTTTTGTCTAGAGCAACGGCAACAAATTTGTTAAAGGATGTTTGTGTCTCGGGATTTGAGCCAAACAAAGAATTCAGACTTCGGACTTCGACCCGAGGACTGTAAGGGGTATTAGGTATCTTGTGTACTCTTTTTTTACCGGGATCAGATTTCAACTTGGCAAGGTTCTGCTTTTTCTCTTTTTTAAAACTTTCATTTTTAGTCAGTTTTGCTCATCGACTGTCACGAGGCAGAAAGCATAAAAACGGAAAACAAAACTAAACAAAAAACATGAGCAGTCTGTCGAGCTTAGTTTGATTTTATTCGCCTTTTTCCCCTGTGTTGCCTGTCAGAGGAGAGAGACGGCTATTGCCCTGAGGGCGAGGGAAGTACTGCGGCAAAATTAACTTAGAGTTCCGTCAGAAAAGGAAAAAACTTAGAAAACTGAATAGCTTTTAAAAAAGGGTATATTGATACATATAATATACCCGGCCACAGAGTAAAACGTGATCGTGAGTTAGCGGGGCGACCGGAGCAATTTCAGCTGCTGAGAGGGATTTTGAGGGGGATTTTGTCGTCAAGTACTGCTGGAATTTTCAGCGTAAAAAACCTTTTCCGCTTTCGTTTTCAGCCATCATTGTTAGGGATACAGTGCTGACTTCGATTGCGAGCTGATATCACTTACATTTCTGGGTTTTCTGTAGGAATTGCCTCAAACAATATGCTCAGAAAACTCTCGTACATGTAGTGATGTATCTATTGCGCAGTTATCTTTTGTTAATTTAACTCGCAGGTCGTATTGCGTCAAAGGGCATTCACATATTTTACGTTAAAAAAACTGGCAGGATCGTCAGTCCGTGAATTCTGATGAACAAAATTGCTGCTTTCGTGCAAAGATGCAAGTGGAAAAGTGCTTTTCACTTTGCAAACGCCTCGCAAATGTTAATAACTCAAGGAGGACAAGCATCGCGCGTGTTTCCTGTCGAAATTGACTTGTTTGATCGACCCTTCTACTCTTTTTATCTTGGTTTAATCATAAAAAAAAAAACAAAGGAGTTAGAAAAAAAACAATGATCTTCAGTACAGCTTACCTTGTGGAAGAGCCACACAAACAAGGAGAAAAGCTACGGCAAACTTCATCTTGAGTTCAAGCTCTATGATGCCTTCCCCACAGCTTGAGCAATGTAACTGACGCTGTTCTGAATGAGGACTTTATACCGAAATTTGCAACATGAATAGCTGCTGAAAGACAGAAATATGACACAGGAAATGATGTCATTGGATATCGGACCGGATGCGCTTTGTCATGATCTCGTACCCAGGCCTCCCTAGTGCCGTTGATCCAATCTTTGGCTCAGTCACGAAGCGAAAAGGGGTAATGGCAGCGGGAGGCATTAATTGGGACTGACTGCAGGCTGTGGGTTTTCCACAGAGAACCAAAGTCGCCTCGCAAGTGTTACCGGAATTCCGCTCATTAATGTCGACTCGAATCTAACCTGCCGCGATCAGGCGTTCTTTTTTTCGGGAGAGAAGAAGTCGGAGAACGGCGAAGGGGGGATCGAAAAGAAGAGACGTCCTTGAGTTTTAGTTTTTCCCAATTGATTAGAGAATAGAACTCCTACCTCGAAAAATTTGTGAACAGCAACTTCAATTATTCCGGTTAAAATTATTTATTTATTAAAATCTAACTTAGCCAATTATTTCCAATATACCTTTTTGGCCATTATGCGACCAGTTTTTACGTAGATGTACAATTTTCCAATTTCAAATATTTTTCTATCATGTCAACAATAATTATGTCAACGTTTCATGTCTCCTTGAAGTGTACTGACGTCATCCCTTGACTGTCATCGAAATCTGGTCCTCCCACAGGGCACCCAAACAAACTGTGTAACGCTCAAATGTTTGAATTTAAGGGAAATGTATGGAAAATATCGAAAAGGCTCACTTTACTGCGTTCAGCTGTTTTAGTGAAAACAAGGGTTTGGGTGGGGTACTCAGTCTCGCGGGCTCATAAAACCTGGTCTCGGTAGTTCTTATTGAAAGATTTTCCTTTTTTACTGCTTTGCTGTGACCACAGGTACCCCAAACTCGAAATATGACCTTTGGCACTGTCGCGGCATCCTTCCAACTATAAGGATGCTGTGGGGGGAAAACGATTTTTTTCTGTAACCCACTAATTGATGAAATCCCTTTATAGGTTTGCATAAACATTCGTTTTTTCTCCATACAATCCTTTCTATTTGGAACGGTTATGCAGCAGGGCCGGATGGTGTGATATTTGCCGCTTGGGCTACTTGTGTTGTAAAATCTATCCTCAAGGATCCTCAAGCACCATACGGTCAGTGGAACTGTGCCAAAAACATCCGTCCTTGTTATGTCCTCAAAGCTCATCATTCTCTAGCCATGTACATATCGTATATCCAGTAAAGGGGAGAGTTATGGGGGGAGGGGAGTTATGGAGTTATATTTCGGCCTCTAGGCTTTGCCGAGTGGGAGGGGGGGGGGGGGGGCTAATTCGAGCATTCATAGCATTTGTTAGATAAAAAAATCTTATAGGACCTTTTAGGAATTCTGAATTCATTTCATCGCGTAACAGCAATGCGAGCACAGGCGACTCATAAATCTTTTAATAGCATCAAGCCAGACGCGGTTCCTGATCTCATGCCTTGCGTTCGATCGACTTCCTGCTGCGAATTTATTTTATTTTTCCGACAGAGAGGGCTTCTTAGCGCGGCTGGATTTCCTACGGCTGTCCGTCCATCATGTTCATTACACTATTTCTCTCTGTACGAATGTCTGTTTTTTATGCCCACGCAGGACAGGCTTTTTTTGCCCTTGTTTGTTAAAAAATTCTTATTGTGAACGGATGTGACTAGTCTGTTCAGAGTTCACATTCCTTCCTGATTAAGACTTTTCTTATTACAGAGATCGTCGGAGTGTGCGAACAAAAACTAAAATCGTCGGGGATTAGTTTAACCGCCAGTATCGTACTCAGCCGAGGAGAGACTAGAGATACTACCTCTGATTTCCGATTTCCGTCTTCCACTTCTGATCTGATTTCTTACTTCCGACTTCCAATTTCGCGCAATTACCCACTTCGACAACCTCGTCCCCAGGGCTTTTCCCTTAAAAAATGGGTGGGGCGGGAAAAGGCCCTGGCATCGGCTGGTCACGTGTCCCCTCGTACACCCTAAAATCCTGGGTGTAATAAATTAGCGCTATGTGAAAAGCTAAAATTATGCGTAACCTCACAGCGCGCGATCTTGGGCGGCCTTTTACATCTCTTGACGATTAACGAAAAGTCTTACAAGGTTTCCTTTTTGTTACAGATACTGGCTATGGTAATTTTTTGCTTTCCTCCGATTTCTATGAAGGGGACTGCGAGCGGTAACATTTGTAAAACTTCCTTTATAGAGCGATATAAATGACAAACAAGCTATCGTACATGCATAAAGTTTGTACTGGAAAAGTTCGCTTTCGCGACTCTTTTGATATTTTATTTTATTTCTTGCGAAGTGGACCGCCGTACACAACCTAGTTCCATTCACCTTAACTCTCAGCCATATCATCATAGCGATACGCGTTGGTTTAGACTTATCTTGTATGACCTGTATTTTTAAAAAATTCATTGACCTCTGCGACACTTAACCGAAACCGGAAACCGCGCATGAAAAGTCTCTGGCAACCAGGGTATCAAACGACTGGTAACAAAGAAAGACTTGGGTCCATTTAAAATTGACATAGATGTAGTTGATCCCAATCGAATATAAGAAAAATCCTTTATACTTATCCTCGGAAGAGAAAAGATATAAGAGATCTTCAAATGTTTCAGATCGGCGACCTGTCATCGTTCCTGGCTGGAGGGCTGACTTGCATCCGGCGCGGAGATTTGTTTGTTTCATGGTCGGGTTGTAGAGAAGACCAGATTCCATAAAGCATTTTGATGAACAATTCTATTTCAATTAAGTTCAATTTGTTTAAATTCACTGCAGATCCTAGAGGCAAAGGCCCGCATTTTTGTTTGACATTGGACAAAATCACTTTCCGCTTGATGATCGTACAGTAATTCCACAGTCACGATGAATTTCAGTCGAAGTACTACTCGATAACAGCTTGTCTCAACTCTGAAGCATTTGACATATTTTGTACGTGTCAACGTAGAGCCGGTACGCCCTTTCATAAACTTGTAGCCTTTGAATAATACGCAATTAAATGGATCTTAAGCTTTTGAATCGCACAGACGCGAAAATATTGACATACAGTTCGCGATATTATTATTTTCCATTGTTGCGTCGTTCGACTTTTGCCAGCGCAAAACCAGCGGGTTGCATATAAATTAGCTTTTCAGGAATATTTAGGCTGTGCACGTGACCAGCCGATGCCAGGGCCTTTTCCCGCCCCACCCATTTTTTAAGGGAAAAGCCCTGGGGACGAGGTTGCCACTTCGACTTTAAACTTTGGACTTGTGTTTTTGTTAATCAATATTAGTGAGCAGCAATAAGCAACATACCTCAGTCAGGGGCACCCAACGAGAATATAGTTCAAAACCACTTAAACACAGCATTGTTGAACGTATTTTAGTATTAAGCGGTAGATATAGGCATATTTTTATCCCCTAAAAATTTTTCATCTAGTGATCCGAAAATTATAGGGATCAAAACCTTTTCGAACATTTCAGCCAGAAAAAAGGCCCCCGAAAATTCTAGGTGACCTTTTTGGGGTAAAAATCCGTTGAAAATGGGCAATTATACCATTTTTTAGATGTTCGAAAATCCTACGAGAGGCAGGCAAGGGATAAATTTTGCAACAAATGTTCCGAAAAATCTAGATCTCAAATTGTCTTCCGAACAGATATTTTTAAAAAATTGACGTTGGGTGCCCCTGCTCAGTAGCCAATTTTGCTGTATTACTCAGATTTCTCCGGCCAGTTTAATCTTACCACACAGACCTCATGAGACCTCACTAAGGAGTTCAACAAGAAACAGTGAAGGAACGGATTTTTTCCTAATTACTATGGCCAACCTCGTCTCCAGGGGGCTTTTCCCTGGCTTTGGAAGGTTGCCACAAAATATACGCGCAGGATACGATTCCCCTCGCAAAACTAGACAAAACACCTCTCACACCTTGCAAAAGACACTATATGTTTCGATCTCAAACCGCCGTAAACAAGAAAGATTTCCACAACAATGGATACCTCGCCCCATGTAAGGGAATCCAGGACAGTCTGGGATTCTTAATTTCTTCGCCGTGGACTACCTAGAATCTGGAATCGTTAAGTGGACCTTGGATTTTGGATTCCAATCGTTAGTGGGATTTCGGATTCCTTGAGCTGTATTCCAGATTCCTTGAGCTGTATTCCGGATTCCAAAGCCCAGGATTCCGGATTCTACCACCAAAAATTTCCCGGATTCCGTAATCCGAGATCCCATTACATGGGGCGAGATACCCCACAACTAGCCTGCACTGAGCGGATTTGTTTTGAGAGTTTTGGAGAAGCTAGTGTCGAAAGCGGTTAACGCGTCTGCTCCCAATTCTCCGCACGCAGCAGCTCCCCTGCCAAACCTTTGCTTGCGCTAACGATCCCGCCGGCTACACAGGCTTTTCGACAATTCGTTTTTTTTTTACAGTATTACCCCAGCTCCTTGTATTGTGCGCTTTTTACATCTCGTAGTGCCTGACCAGCGACCTGTCCTTTACCTGATCCTCCCATCCCCTGGGTATGGGTCGATGCCTTGGCGGTGAACTACATTCAATGCATCTGAATATGCCACTGTCTACACCTGTGAACAGTGATCACTTTCACCATTCCACATCTCATTGCATATTCGTGTTTATTGCAGGTCGCTGAAGTTACTGTTTCGCGTCCTCCTTTTGCTTTTGCGACAAATCATGTGAGGAAAGGCTTTTCAGTGTGCACCAAAACGAACAGAAAAAAGGGGATCGCTCTGTGCGAAACTAGTAAGCTAAAAAAACTCTCTTCCAGTTTAACCAAGGAGATAGAAGACAATTTCAAGCAGTCGACCAAAAAGAAGTATTCGAATGCTTTGTAGCCCCCAAATTGGAAACTGGGCCAGGTTTTCTCGCTCTATACAAACTTTTATATATATATAGAGAGAGAAAACCATTTACAGTACAACCCATAACACGGCCATAAATTGGTCCATGGACCACACAGGAGAGATGTAACACATTTTATGTAAAGCAAGCTCTTTTTTATTGAAATCCTTTCATTTTCATTGGTTACAGAAACGATAGGTTTTTTCTCCCATACAAATCCTTTGCGTTGAGATATAGCGCGTCTTACCGTTTATGACGGCCATCATGATTTCTTGAAAATGTACCCTAAGTAGTTTTGACACTCATGCAAGATGCAGCTTGAAACGCAAAGCCCTCGATCTCGACGATCTTACGGAAAAATAGAGGACTGCGAACGGTCTACGATGCTCGCCGATGCTCATATTTCGAGCTTGGGCTACCTCAACCACAGGCCAGTTCGCGCCTGGACCACGTGATGCTTTTACAGGGAATGTGCCATTTGTTATTTCATAAGCTATGCATACAGTACATATGCCCGTGGATGCACGTGTATAGGATGAAAGATTTCTCCAGGGTACCATCACATGGTCTCAAATGGGAAAACAAAGCATACAAGCTAGAAAGGTCTATTGTTTCTGCCCATTCTCCTTTCGGCTTCATCGCTAGCTTGCGCTCTCCTCCATTGCCATTTTTTGTTGTGAAATAAATGTTAACCATGTGGGCGCCAATCACTTCTGCGATTTTTTTCTCGTGGATAGTAAAGAGAGCGATACGCGCGAGCGCGCGTGAAAGTCGCCTCCCGCGTGGAGAATTTTCTTTCTTCCCTCCGGGCGCGCCATTCCTCACACCTATTTGGGGACAACTAATATACAACATCGAGTATTTCTAGTGTCGGCCAAACGAAGCCATTGTTTTATTTTATAATTTCCTTCTTCAATCACGCACACAATGTTATTCTATATACACAAAATTAAATTAATGACGCCGTTATAACTACACTAAATAATAACTCTCATCTATTTTACACAGGGAATTTAAATACCCCCAACTATACACAAACCAAAAATAAATATCTATTTTACGTTCTCTGCAAACATTTCTCTAATTTCTCTTCATAAACATTTATTCCACCACTATAAAACCTAGTGAACATATAAACTCAATTTTAAAACTTCTTAAAAATATGATCAATGTTTAACATGGCGCAAAAGTTTCAACAAACTTTAGTCCAAATTTTAAGCATTTAAAATGCAGCAGCACAAAGAACTAACAACTTTGATTGTCTGTGAATGGAAAACTCAAGCATATGGAAGTCCTGCAAAAGCATAAGGCCACAACCACATGAGTCCCTTAAAATTTGTGAACGATTGCAAATACATCCTTTCGTGCCTGGAAAGAATTTAGAGATTTTTCACACCGCTGGCGCGAAACTTGGGGTCATTTTTAATAAAACTTTTACAAAAGTAAGTGAAAAATGTAGCCATTGTTTACAATAAGTGGCTAATTTGCGTTACGGGCAACAAAATCGTGCAACTTGTTTCGTAACATTGCTGGACAAACGAGTTGAAAGCTATGTAGCGCGTTTTACCACCCATGTTCAGACCTGTAAGGCAACAAAGTTGCTTGAATACTGACTTCTGATTGGATAAAATTAGGCGGGAGTCACGCCAGCACACCGGAGTTACGTCACTTGCTGTGCAAAAGAAGTTTGACTTGGGCAGGTAAAACGCGCAACATGTAAACATTTTGTCGCAAAAAGTAGAACTACTCTCTACCTTCTGCAACAACATTTTACAAACTGCAAAAATCTGATATCTTGCAAAGCAGGTTTGAGCGTGGGCGGTAAAAACGCTCAACATCGTTTTTCAACTCGTTTTGGAGCAGTGTTACAAAATAAGTTGAACGTTTTTGTCTCCCGTTTTACCGTACCTTTTAATAAGACTTTTACACGTGTAAACTTGTAATAGATTTATTAAATTGGCCCTAACAATAGCTACACTTG
Source organism: Porites lutea (assembly GCF_958299795.1). Classification (NCBI taxonomy): domain Eukaryota; kingdom Metazoa; phylum Cnidaria; class Anthozoa; order Scleractinia; family Poritidae; genus Porites; species Porites lutea. Next base: position 19,425,883 of record NC_133211.1, on the reverse strand, counting down.
AAAATCACACTTGTAAAATTTTTAATCAGTTGACAGTTGGACTCGAATGTGGTGATTAACCGGAATTTACGAAGGATTGTGGTCAATTGCCCAATTTTTCTTTGACGTGACATGTCCTGGCTGCATCAGGCAGATAACTTCATGCAAGAACAGTAAATTTAACCACTACTGATTAAGTCACACCGGAATTGAATATCATGTATTATGTACTGCAGTAAAAATGAATCTTTTATGGGTATCTCTGAAAATTTTCCTAGCTATATTTTGCTTTTTTATCACACAGTCTGTCCATGCACGAATAGAACTTTTTAGCTTGTATGTTTTGTTTTCTCATTTCAGTCCATTTGACGCAACCCCAGGGAACGGTTTCTTTCGACTTTTTTGGTGTCCACGTGCATACGCATGCATAATTTATAATCAAGAGATACTTTATTTACCATGAGAAATTACTCACGAGATCTGTTTCTTTCAAATGTCGTCCTATCCACGTGCGTGCGTATACATAATTTATAATTTATTAACCATGGGATTGTACCCAGAGAACTGTCCTTGTTTTCTTTCAAATGTTTTCGGGTCCACCTGCATACGCGTGCATAATTTAAGACAAGACAAAGGCAAAGTAAATTCCCTTGGGAACATCACGTGACCTGATTTGGGCAAATAAACCACACAAGCTGAAAAGGTCTATTAAAGCAACAGACTTTGAGTTGGTTATTTAACTAAATATTTGGAAAATGCCCCAGGGCCTATAAACAGGCTCCTTAGTGAGGCAAAGACTGAAAAAGGTGTGAAAGTCTATGTATGTATCCCCTGGAGTAAACCCCTACAAAATGATGGGGTGCCTGTGACACCTTTTGTCAACTGGTACAGTTTAGAGCTAGCTTAGGGGTGCTTAAATCTAAAATGACCTCTTTTAGAGCAGTTTGGCCACCTTTTAAGAGTCTTCAAGAGTGTTGAGTTAAAAAATGATCAAGAAAACTATTCTGTTACTCAACTAGTTTTTGGGTACCTATTAAAAGGAACTTGAGCCATGCCCATAAAGCCCTTGAGGGTGTAGGTTGTTGTGATAAGCACCCTGAAGTCATCTTTGAAGGAGGAGAGTACCCCTGGGAAATACCCCCTAACCACATGGACTTTCAAAATAGAAACTACAGAGTTTTTCATCATTCTACAGCAGAATGCCATTATGCAAGTTTCTCAGATGCATATTCACCAAAATTAATTGGTGTCAGAATTTCATTTCGGTTATGTTTCTACTCCCAAAATGTGTAATATGTTAACTGAAACAGATCATTTAAAAGTCTGACGATCAGTCACCTTTTCTATTGTTTTTATTAGCAACGAAGGAGAGTGAAGGTGCATTTGAAACTTTGCAGGACTTCAGAGTAGCTCTCTTCTGCCAACTTTTTGGTGACTTTTTTCAGAGATACCCACAAGACAAGGTTTTAATAACACAAAACAGTCTCAGTAATTTAGTATAGAACAGTAACAAACGTAAGTAATAATTATTACACGGCCTGATAACATCATAGCTCTCTCCTCAACAGTGGCCTCTTTGCACCATCCAAGGGGTGGGGCAAAGGGAACAGAAGGCATGCATGAAACATCTGCGTGCTCCCTTTTTTACGATTACTAATAGAAGCCTCTAAGTAGGAGAGCGCCATTGTGGCTTACATCCCTATTTTAGTGATCTTTAGTAAAATTTCCTTTTGGGTAAGAAAATTAAGGCTAGAAACATGCAAACCTCAGAGCAGCCCTAGGTTATTAGTTTCCACTTGTTATCAGTTAGCGTACATTAAGGTATAAGAAGGGTGTTTTAATGAACTGACTACAAAATTTCTAGTTTTAAAACTTATTATCAAATGCAGTGGCAGGTCAAGACCTTTTTCCTCTTAAACAATGGAGAAGGCTGTAAGTATACCTAGCAGCCTGCAAATTCAACTAGTAAAACAGACACAAAATGATTTTTGATTTTCCCTTATAACAGTTTAAAGACCCAGCTGAAGTTGACTGTTTTCAAGTCAAAACCAAATTATCAGTCAACTTCACACGCTAGTGACAAAAAAGAACCTCCACTAGGAAAACTAAATGTAAAACCTGGTCTTAAAAGCAGAGTGTGCACAACTCAAGGTGCAGCTCATGACTTAGAAGTAGAAAAATAAACACAAACAATGGAAAAGGAATGATTGACTCCCTGGGGTTGTGTTTATATTCAGGTAATGGTGTGCATATTATGTCAGACCTCTTCACTCCCAGAGTCGATAGAGAGCTTTGGCAATTTGATGATGGTGATGACAATGCTGACAATATTAGAACATCAAGTACAACAATACTGCTCATGTTTTGCCACTTGGATTGTAACCGGTGGCATTTCTGGGAGTGAGGGGGTCAGACATGTCTGCACTTTGAAGTTAACAAAAATTCACAAACTGTTATGCTTGCTGTGATTAAAAGAGTTTTGACAAGTTTACAGTGTATATTTGGTAATTATTGTAAGACAAGCAGTATGAAACTCTTTGCCACTATTGTCCTAAAATGTAAAATACTGTCATTTTCATACTTAAAATAAAATATGGCTCATAAACGTGCATGGTCACCATGCTGCCAACTTTCAAATTTTTCCAAAATATAAAAGCTAGCAACTATAACACAAATCCATATTCCTTAACTTAAGTAGTCTCTCTCTTCACATGCAGTTTATTGTCTCCTGGGACAAAATGGAATGTATCTGATACATTCCATAATAATAATAACTTACTTTTTTATTTCAATTCATAAAAATGCACACTACCACTCTACAAACTAATTAAACCCTTTTAAGTGACACCAGAAAATATACCATATCACAGGGAAAAGTCAAAGGAACTTTTAGGGGGTGGGGTATGAGGAGTCCCAACTAGAACAGTATTAATCAAGAGGGGTAGGATTGGGGAGGATTGGGGAGGATTGGAGAAATGTATCCTTGGTACATTTTACATTTTTCTCGGTTCATTAAAATGTGTTTTCTGTGATAATCAAAAGATAAAATGGACCATGAATAAACTTGAACAATCGTAGACTATATTAATATTAGTGACACAATCTAAAGAATATTATATCCAGGTGAGAACAGTCATCATTAATTTACGTCTGCTACGAGACTGAAACTCAACAGGACGGTTATGTGGTGTAAGACCCCGAGTGACTACTGATCTAATGCCAAATCCTCCCTTTGACATACAAGCATGAACAAGGGTTCTTTGGGTGAGAAGACTTCTAACAGTTGATCAGAAAACACTTAGCGCTTCAATGCTATGTTATAGACATGCATTTCTCAGTGGTGGATCCACGAGAAGGGTCAGAGGCCTGGTCCACCATGCTCAAATGTATCTGTCAGACCCCTAGGATTTTTAAAGTACTAAAGGAGACCATGTCAAGCTATTTGCTATCTTTTTAAAAAGCCAAAACAATTTTTCAACAATTGAATTCCAAAAAAACAATAATGGTCCAGCTTTGTTATTTAATGATTAGGCACTGAAACTGTTTCCAGTTGTCTGCTGCAACAGATGGCAAGGATGGACATGGATTGAGATGTGAAAACGTTGGGCCAATTTTTAATGCAACTTTTTTAATGTCATCTGCAAAATCACCAAAATATCATAACAGTTAGAGATCCCTGATGAAATTTGTTTGATACCTTCTTCTTTACTCTACAGGAACATTGTGTGACAGTGTATGGGTAAAGGCACTAAAACAGATTGACCTAAAACAGAAATCTCCTCATGACACATGCAGTCCCTTTGACTGACTGCTTGGAATCGAATATGAAAAAATTACCTCGGAAAAATCCCATGCAACTTTCACCACACAGCTTGAAATAAACCTTGTGATGTACATTGGCTTGAGGTCAAAATATTATTATCTTAACAGTTATCACAAGAGACAAATGTTTTGATGGTGGGCCCTTTATCAATGAAATGTCATTTAAGCTGTGCATGGTGTTACACCAAGGGTTTATGTACTACCGTGCAACAAAACAGACACATGGAAAGTATCAGCTTCCAAAGAGTGAACAAATTAGACCTCCCCCTTCAAACAAAATTCCTGGTACACCCCTGTTCATGCTCATATACCATATACTGTTGATTACAAATGAAGCCACTTTCATGCCTAAATGTATTGCACATACAAAATTAAGATCACACCAGTAGTATGTCAAAAAGAATGTAATCCCAACAACATTCAAAGTCTGGTGCAATAGGTATGAACTTAAGTTTGTACAAGCAATGCATAATTTGTTGTGGTTGTAGGTGCTTGGAAGTAGCTCCAAGAGCAATTAAAACACAGGGGCAAACTAACAATTAAAAAACAGGAACTTACTCGTAAACTGTAACTTCTGACATTAAAGCAAAACAAACATATGGTCAATCTGGTGCTGTACACTGTATTAATCTTTCTTTAAAAAATTAATTCATTCCACAACATAATAATGTGTAAAAAACATTTTTGTCACTAAAAAATTCCCAACATTTCAGTGATGAGTTTAAGCTGTTAAGCACCTTAGTGCTGAGCTGGGATGCAACTTTTGTTGTGTAAGGTTGGTTACTGCTGGCATGGAAGAATTGTTTAGATTTTGTTCAATAACAGTGTACTGGTTTCTTTACAGTACAGACACTCAAACTGGGACACTTGGTAGAACATCGTCCAATCACAACATTTTCTGAAAACAAAAGATTCTCAAGTTTTTTGCAAAGGCACCCATAAAATTCATAAATTTGAAGGCTGTTCCCTGAGAGGTCAAGTAAGTTCAAATGCTTTTAAAGTTTTCAATGGACACATAGTTGAACTGTGAATTTTAGCGCTCTGTTTGCAAAAAACCTTGAAAATCTTTGGTTTCAGAAAAGGTTGTGATTCGACAATCTCCTTCCAAGTGTCCCATTTGAGTGTCTGCACTGTAATAATCAGGCATAATTTTGTACCAGAAATCAATAGACCAGTAGACCTTCAGTAATTGCTTTTATGTTTTGTGCTGGTGAAAACCATGACAATACTCAGGAGATTTGCTCTCTTTTCTTGTTGGAAATAAAGAGCATATGAAAGCAGGAATGTATGTAATTTTATTAGAGAATGCTCCCTTGAATGTTGTCACATGATCTGCATTAAGTCAGCAAAACATAAGTGAATAAATTAATATTTCTAACACTCGATTTATTAACAGGAGTGCCTGTTTACGAGGAACATTGGTAACCCAAGCATCAAATTCTCAGATAAAAATGCCCTGGTTATAAACTAAGTGATAATTTACAGCATGGCCTGCCAGATTATGTAAAAGTTGTTGTAAGTGTTTTGTCTCAGTTAACTAGGTGGATCAACTGTCAAATCTATGGCAAATTGTTTTGGATTGATCCTTTAAACCCCAAAAAACAAAAATGTGCAGTGTATGTTAATTACCATGCACTTTCTTCGGTAAACAGAAATAGGGTAACCTATCCTTGGAAACAGGCAGATGACAAGGCTAGTTTCTTACAGGAATTCTCTCCACTAAAATCGCTTTATTTGTGCGCAAGGCACTACACTATAAAAACTTGGGTTAATTTTGCTAATTAAAATTGTTTGTTTAGAGTCAACTAGGACATTTGCTGTTACACTGTACCTTGTCACTTCAACTGGACATGTAACTTTTAAAAAGCACAGAAGGGTTTGTAACAGCTATTTTACTAAGAATCAATACAATTTGATTTTGTTGAGAGTATGTCTAATAAACTAATCAACTGAGTAGTTAGGTGGCAAAGGAGTTACAGGGAGCTCTCGCAGGTGACATACCTGTATACTGCTGTTAGCGCCAAAGGGAGATGTGCTTTTGAAACCAAAACTTGGCTCCATTTTCAAGCCAGGATTAAAGCTTGGCTGACTTGGTTGATATGGCATTGAGTGAGCAGCTGGCTTGGCTGTGAAAGTGGGCATAACTACAGCTTCTCGGGGTGTGGACCTTGGTTTTCTTGAAATGCTTGCTTTCCTGTCTGGCTTTGGATCATGTGTTTTCTTATGCGACCGAAGCTGGCTGGCCTGAGTGAAGGTTTTGTCACAGTGGCTACACTTGTACGGCTTCTCACCTGTATGGAGACGTACATGTTGGTTTAATTGGCTGGCCTGTTTGAAGGAGCGGCTGCATTGAGAACAGTGATAGGGTTTCTCTCCTGTGTGAAGTCTCATGTGTTGCTTCAGCTGGCATGCTTGCTTGAAGCATTTGTGACAGACTTCGCAAGGGAATGGCCGTTCATCAGTATGGGTGCGCAGATGCTGGTTTAAATGGCAAGGTTGTTTAAAGCCTTTGTTGCACTGTGGGCATTTGTATGGCCGATGCTCAGCATGATTAAGGAGATGTTTTTCCAGGTCTTCTTCTGTTTTGAACACCCTTTCGCACATTCTGCAGTCAAAGGTACCACCTCTTGTGCCTGCAGCCACTGGAAATAACAAGCAGTTGTCAGAAATAAAGTGATACCAAAGTAAAAAACTCCAATGAGGCTGCTAAAAATGAAACATCACAACAGCCTGCCTTGCTCACAGAGTAAACTTGTATAGTCATCATCATCATACATTTTGGTAAAGCTGGTAGCAAGGCACTTCTTCTTTTGATAGTAGGTTCCTAAAGATCCAACGAAGCGACAGCAACAAGAACGTCACTTAAAAAGTGAATTTGCATTCTTTCAGTGTTTATCACGATTATTCCTACTTACTTACTTTGTCAAATGTACGCAAATAACCTGAATTTGAATTCCAAGAGCAAATATTCAAGTTCAGAAAGAGAAACAAAATTTCATTGTTGTTTGTGTACATTCTCTATAAAACACAAAATAACTCATTTTCATGTCATAGTCGGGTAAAAATGGTAAAGAAATGTACAAAAAAGCATGATGCACACGCAAAGTTGTTATTTTGCTTATTAAACCTATTGTTCTTTTAGATATTGTTGTTGCCATTGCGTCATTGAATCTTAAAGTCCCTACTGTTGTCAGCAGCTCCTGGTATCCTTATTCAATGAAATTCCGTTTTCCTCCTTTTTTTGTAATACAAAAAAATGGCATCCAGCGACAAAATGTTGAAAATCTAAACAATTAGTTCAAATGCTTACCAACATTTTGCTTAGCCAATGAAAGCTTTTGTCAAACTGTTGCAACACTTTGAAAAGCCATTAACAATCCGTTAATCAGCTGTTAGGTTTTGCCCATTTAATGGAAATGTTTCCCTCAAGAAGGTTATCTACATCTATTAGGTCATGCTCAATCACTTCGAAGCTTTGTTAAAGCCACATTTTAATTTTTATCTTGAGTTTAGTTGTTAATGTGAGACCTTGATAAGTGATGTCATTTTCATGGAACAAAACGTCTTTGACTTAACTAGTTATCGTAAAATTCTGAAAATAAGCCCCGGGGCTTATATTTTTGAAAGGCCCTTTTCGATTGGGCTAGCCTTATAGTTGGAAGTAATTTATCGTTTTTGCTTTGTTTTACTTTGTATCTGAGGGCAATTTTCCAAGGACAAGCCCTAGGGGGGCTTGTATTTGGAGGGGTGATTTAACAGAGGGTTTTTTGCATTACCGGTTTCGGGGGCTTATATTTGGAGGGGCTTATACATAAAGGGGCTTATTAGCCTGCTTAAGATCCGACGACGGCAGATGTCTGTGACGGCAAGGGGAAGTGAAATTACTGCTAGAAAGACTTCCGGCTGCCGTCGTTGCGAAGTTTCCCGGCATAGCGGCCTTGTCTGTGACGTGAAGAAGGCCATTTTGCCGTCGCGTGTAAAACGTGATTAAACTTGATCAAAATAATGCCATTTAAACACATTTTGAGCGAAATTCTTTAGCACTGTTAGCAGTTTATTCTCAGTAGACCATTTTTGTCGAATTTCTAAGCGACTTAAACGAGTTGAACACGGTATTTAAATTAAATTTGTTTACCTTCTCTAAACAGTTTGACTCGTTAATCGCCATGGACTCGGTCAAATTTAAAAATTAATGCCACATGCCAAATATCAGTAATTGTTCAAACCCTCATAAAAATGACCAAACAATGGTGAAACTTATACTTGCATTTAATAAAATTGCAGTTATATAAAGCCTAGGGGAGCAAGGGTGGAGCAGTGGTGAGAGTACTCGCCTCGCACCATTGTGGTCTGGCTTCAAATTCTGGTGTCAACCATATGTGGGTTGAGTTTGATGTTGATTCTTTCCTTTGCTCCAAGAGGTTTTTCACCAGGTACTCTGGTTCCCTCCTCCTCCCTTATAAACCAACATTTCCAAATTCCAATTTGACCAGGAATCAGATTGTGAAAGAACCAGTAAGTGGATGTGCTACCTTTAAATCATCATTTATTTATTCCTTATTTACAGCTGTACCTTCAATTCTTGTTCTCTTTGGTACAGGGCCATGATGGTGTTCCTTCTTATTATAAGAAGCTGGAGAATTCTGCATAAATTCACGGCTTTTATTAGCAGCTGATGGAAAATTATGTGAGATACTGTGAAGATTGACTGGCCGATGTTCACAAGTGCAAGTTCCCAAGCTACATTCCATAAAATCCATCCTGTAAGGAAATATTAAAAAGTATCTTATTAAGAACACTTCTTCAGTAGGAAGTTGTGGTAGACATTTCCTTTTGGGAATTTGGATTTTTTCGAAAGAGTTTCAGCCAGAAGGTTATTTTGCATCTGATTTGGTTAAAACATTTGTATCGTAAGCAACTATAGCTACAATTTATAAGCCACTGTACACCAACAAACCAGAAATTAAAACCAAAACCCACTGCAACTTCTTGCAGGCATGACATCCACTGCATGTTTCTTTTACAATTTAATTGGTATATTGCATTTTTGCATACATGTATCTGAGACAACTGATAAAATGCACCTCCTCACTTGTTTCATGTTTTTATCCCTCAAGACGAAAACTGTTGTTGCTTTGGCTCCCAAAATTCAGATTTACCTTGCAAAAATTGTCTGTGATAACTACAAAACATAGCTTTTTCGTAGTCCTTGCTTGGAAGTATTATGCAAAAAGAACGGAGACTCCCTCATGCACCCCGTTCTTTCTTGTGCCTATTACTACTTGGTGCAGAAAAATCGCCTCACTAGCCATCAGAGTGGAAATCGGAAGCTGCACTCAACTGAAACTCTAAGCCTGCTTGTATATGTAACCGACCATATTTTCAGGGCCAAATCACAGCTATGGTACTGATTGACTTAAGGAAGGCCTTCGATAGTCTATGTAATTTGACCCTACTTAGCAAACTATACCAGCTTGGCACCTCGAACAAAGCTTTACAGTGGTTCCATAGTTATCTCATGAATAGAGAACAATGCACCCAAGTGGGAACTTCTTTGTCAGAGCCCCTTATGGTAACTCATGGGGTACCTCAAAGCTCGATCCTGAGCCCCAAGCCTTTTAGCTTAAATATGAATGATCTTCCTGCAGGAACTAAATTTAGTATAAGAATTGTACGTGGATGACACAAAAATATATCTCTTAAGTTCTGCACAGGATATCCACTCATGTTTGGAACAGATTTCCTAGGATCTCTAACTTGCTGTGCAAATCATTTTCACCTTAGCGTCCTCTTAACTTTCTAGTTTGTGTCAAATAAGTAGGGTTAGACACTTGTTCTAAACATAATGCTAAATTCTCCTACATTTAGTACATTATTTTACTGTTTCCCCGTATGGTTTGATACATTCAAACAAAATATTAAGAAGGGACAACTGATGCAAAATTTTGCTGCGCGCATATTGACTGGCACCAGGAAGTACAATCATATTTCCCCAATACTGTAGGAACTGGGCTGGCTTACTATAAAAGAACTGTTGCGCTTGCCGGACACTACCATGATTTATAAATGTCTGAATAGTCTGACACCTAACTATTGATGTTCAAAGCTCACACAGTGCTAAAAAATGTACGAGTACAACACTAGAAATAGAGATCAACTTAGCCTTCCGAAATGTCGCAAAGTGATTGCTCAGTGCTATAGATTCCAAATTGAAGGAGTAAAGGAGGCTCAAACAGACTGTGCGGTCGTCCGATTTTGTTTATCACTTGTACGATTACAGGGGAATTGGACTCCAATCAGTCCTATTACCATTATTTATTATTATTTAGAGAGCAGAAAAATTCATCATACAAAGTTATTAACTGTCTGTGAAATGGTGTGAGGTAGAGAGAGAGTAAGCAGTCTTTTATCCATCAGGGGCCATCTGCATAAAATTCCTTTATAAATGAATAACTTCTGATTCCTCTTACTTCCCCATTGAAGAAACCATTGGGCTTTTTTCATCAGCATTGTGAGGGTTAAGAAGTTTTTGTGCACGATCATGTAAGAGTTTAGGAGCGCTAGGCCTCCTTAGAGATCCGTAAAAACGTGTTGTGTTCTTGTAGCCATCTTGATGATCTGTGAACCTTAAGTGAATTGAATCTATGGAATCCTGTGTAATCCTTGAGAAGTTGGACCCTTCGGAGTGTTGTAACCTTTAGGAATTGAGCCTGACAATTCTTGGAGTAAAATACAGTTCAAATTCGTCTTCATGGTCCATTGTTAGCCGGATAAAAGCGGATTCTACGTACCTGATGTGAGTGAAGTTGTGTTGTGTTATGGCCGAAGAACTCGCTGCAAAGTGACGACAGCATGCAGGACGCAGGTCAAGTGCGAAATGTATTATTTTATCTGTTATTGATGTCCTTGGAGTAGGAGACATTTCTCAAGTGTGGGAACACAAAATCAAGCTGAAACAACAAAGAGACAGCCTACAGCAGAAACTCAATACTCTTTGACAACTTGATGCAGAAATTCTTGACCTTGTGGCCGAGGAAGAAATCAAAGGTGAAATTGAACGAGCAGATTTGCTGAAGTAAAATGTTCAGTTGGCTATTGCTAGCATAGAAAATGCCCTGTCATTAAAGGTCGTGTGTTCAGATGTAAATACCGAAGCGAACGTGTCGGAAAGCACATCAGCAAGTGGCGTTCACATCAGGAGAAATTCTTCGCCACCTTCAGCTTCAACATCGAATTTCTCTTCATCTGTGCGGAGAAATATTCAAGTTCAGTTGCCAAAGCTGGAGTAAAAGAAGTGCGATGGAGATCACAGTAAGTGGATTTCTTTCTGGGATAGTTTTGAAGCCTCAGTTCATAGCCTCAGTGTAGTGTTTGATAGTAAACTCTCATTCAACGACCACATAATTAACACAGCATCATCTTGTATGTCTGCCCTAGGGCAAATTAGCAGAGTTAAACATATATTTAGAAAAGACATACTTGTTACAATAATTAATTCTCTTGTGTTTAGTAAGTTGTATTACTGCTTGTCTGTCTGGTTGAATACTTCTGCCAGCAATATATGCAATACCGTGTTGACGAGATAAGAAAGCTTGTACCTGAAGAATGCTGGAATCCTTGTTTGTTGTTTAGATACACAGTATGAAAGAAGTTTGAAGGGAAACCGTATAAGGTTCCACGAGCTCCACCCCTGCCTAGCTATAGAGTGAAAGAGGCACCTGCATTTGTGACATTGGTTTGGATTATGTTGGACACCTTTTTGTGAAGTCTACCAGTGAGGAAGAAAGTAAGGTCTGGATTTGTTTGTTTACTTGTTCTTCTACGAGGGCGGTCCACTTCGAGGTTGTGCCCAATATGACTACAGAGGCATTTCTGAGGTGCTTTAGAAGATTTGTAGCTCATCATTCACGGCCTTCTTTAGTGGTATCAGACAATGCCAAAACCTTCAAGAGTGCTTCTAAGGAGCTTGAGAAGATTACTTATGATCCCAGTGTTGTTAAGTACTTTGCCCAAGAGAAGATCAAAATAATGGTCCTACAACTTAGAGAAACCCCATGGTGGGAAGGTTTTTACGAACGACTTGTCAAGTCACTGAAGAGATATCTTAAGAAGACAATCGGCCGAGCCAAACTTTCCTATGATGAACTGGTAACTGTTGTCACAGAAGGTGAAATGATCTTAAATTGCCAACCCATTTCATATGTCTCTTCTGAGGACCTGGAAGAACCCCTCACACCCTCCCACCTCATTGTTGGTCGAAGACTCAGCACCCTTCCTGAAATAGTCCTGCTGATGCAGATTTTAGAATTTTACCGGATGACCTGAACAGAAGAGCAAAACACCTTGATATGATTCTGACTCATTTTTGGAAGCGTTGGAGAGGAGAATACCTTCTTGAATTACGAAATGCCCATAACCAATTGAAGAAGAAAGCGGTATCAAGGGTAGTGTTTGTCGGAGATCTGGTATTGTTTCATGACAAAACCCACCCAAGATCCTATTGGAAGATGGGCAAGGTGGAACGGCTTCTGATGAGCAAGGATGGGGAGAGTAGAGGTGCTGAGGTCAGAGTCCAAGGGAGTGGATCAAGTAGAAGTGGACTCTTAAGGAGACCGCTTTGATTATTGTTGTACCCACTGGAAGTAAGCTGTTCTACAAATGAAGCAGCTTCTCAGGAGCAAGTACCTGAATCACCAGAACAGCCAACGCAAGGTCGAGCGAGATGAAATCGAGAGCGGCGTAGAGCTGCAGTCAGGGGAGAGCGAAAAAGAAGACAGTGGATTGCTGAATTACAAGACGACCATTAAGTTTGTTATGTATTCTGAACATTAAACAGTTTTTTTGAGAGAGAGACTATATCCACTGAGTTATCATTATTTTTTTTTATTCTCTTTGATATTTGATTCTAGGTATAGAAGGTGGACCATTCTTCATGGTCCACAGGGGGGGAGGGGGGTAGTGTGCATGATTATGTAAACGTTTAGGAGTGCTAGGCCTCCTGGGAGATCTGTAAAAACGTGTTGTGTTCTTGTAGACATCTTGATGATCTTTGAACCTTTAGCGAATTGAATCTATGGAACCCCGTGTAATCCTTGAGAAGTTGGACCCTTTGGAGTGTTGTAACCTTTAGGAATCAAGCCTGACAATCCTTGGAATAAGATACAGTTCAAATTCGTCTACAGTTTTTATTTTTTCTCAGCACTCTTATTTAAGGTTGCTGGAGCCTAGCAATAAGAGTAAAAAGGCTTTGTTTAAATCCCACTCGTGAAACTGAACGGAAAAATAAACATTCTAACCGTTACGACTTAAACTGACAAAAAAAATTAAGTACCAAAGTAATTTGCAATTCTACAATCACGCGTTCATTGTTGTGGTTCACTCTAAATTCGAGATTTCTTATTTTAAGAAAAAAATTTCAAACAAATTATGAAATACGATTTTGTTCTCACAAATTGAAACTACCTGTTTTAATTACAGGAAAAAGAGTTCCTATCCTATGATTTGTTTTAAATTTTTCACGTAAAATAAGAAAACTTTTTCTTAAATTGAGAGATTCGCAGCAATTTCGAATTCAGAGTGGTTCTTTCTTTGAATGTATATTTATGTTTACGTTCTATTTTGAAAAACAAAGTGACTAACGTATAAAAAATGGAATGTTCTCTTCACGAAACGATTATACTCAAGGTTTGTATGTTCTTGCAAGAGTTTTTTTCGTTGATGTGAAAATTTCTCGTGAAGACCAATCGAGGGTTTAAAATTAGACTCAGACGCGCTTTCAGACATTATAACTTACTGGCTATTCGAACGCAAAGTGGTTTTTTTAGGGACGGAGACGGACAACGTTTTTTTTAAGGTAGAGGAACGCGAATAAAAAACAAACGCAAATACTAGTTGAGAAAATTTGCCAAACAAAAACCAACCGTTCGGCAAGTATTACGACGAGCCAATTTGTACAGCCAGACAACATGTCTAGCATGCCGTCGCGCATTGGTAATGTATAAATTTCAGTCGGAAATCTAGAAAACTGCGTAACGCAATGGAAGAAAGATATGTGCAGAAAAACAAGGTAAAGTATCAACTATCGAAAGCACCAGCAAATCCACACTTACCTTCTACATTACTTGCTCAAAAAGTCAAAGGTTTGACAGCGTGATTATTTCTTCACAGACAATGCTCGGGTTTTGTCAGCTCTCTCCAGCTCCCGAAAAACGAATGCCAAGATGCCTGGGTAACCTCGCCAGCCTCAACAACACCTCCTTCGTGAATAGAAATATCGCCAGCAAACAGAAAATATTTTGTACGGCGGCTGCTACCATTAGCCACGAAAGCCAAGATGGCGGCCGATGAAGGTGTACAGACAGTGGAAGTTGAAGACGATTTTTTGGAGGAACGTCTCAGTAAACCAATATTTTACTCTCCTGACGTCGAAGAAGCGATTTCTCAGGTAACCAGAGTTTAATCAATTTTTGTAAAATTATATTTTTTGTAATAATAACACCTTACAGAAAATAAGTTTTACTGTCTTGGGAGAGCTTTGCCTGTTATCTGTTATTTTCAACAGGTTTTTAAAAGTGACGATCCTTTGGACAGCAAAGATTTTAATCCTGTGGACCATATCAATTCTATATTCCCAACTGAGCAGGTTTGTTTTGACTGAGTCAGTATTGATTATGTCACAGTTGAACAATATAAAAATTATTTAAAGTAAATTATTTGGACCAGAGAGTCAGCTGCTGTGTTAGAAAGTTTTCTTTGGTACCCCGCAAGTAAGTGTTATAACACCAGCTACCGTTTTTTTATTTAGTTGAGTTCCTTTTTAGCTTGCAATGTGTAGACTTTTGGGATTTATTTCTGTATTTCTGTGACTTATGGCTCAGTTAATTCCAAGAGTGCCCCTCCCCCCGGGGGGAAGTGTCGATCCCGGCGGTGGGGAATTTGTCAGAAAACCTCTGCCCAAGAGGGGATAGGGCATGTGTCAATTCTTGTAGAAGTGGTTAACATTGTTCCTCTTTCAATATTTCACTTAAGAATATGTCTTTGTAGATAGCTATAGTTATTTGTATAAAGAATATGCTTAACATATGCTTTCAAAAGATACGTGTGGTTTTTGCCTCATCACCACCCTTCCCCATGGCACTTTTGTCATTCGTTTTAGAAATTGCTTCCCGCCATCATCAGGGTTGTCAAAAGTAGCCGGCTGCCGGCAAAAATCGCCACCTACTTGGTTAGTATCTGCCGGCTACTCTGCTTGGCATTTCTTTACGGATGACATTTTTAAAATAAAGTATCCCTGGACTGGCCACTTACTTTGACAACTCAGCTGTCCACTTCAAAATTTTGTGACAACCTTGCATTGTGATCAGTTTGCATTTGGCGGAAAACAATCAATTCATAATTTGTTGGAAGAGTTTAAACAAAAATACACTTTCTTTTTGAGCAAATGGTTGAGGCAAACAAAAAAGTATGCCTGAGAACCTCGAAACAATGACTGATTCTGTCCGACTCCGTCCGCTGTTTTGAAAATTTTTGATCACTGCGGCAATGTTTTGATTTGTTTGTTGATAAACACAAGCGCGTCTTCTCATTGGTTGAAAAGTGTTGCGTGACCAGTTGGCCCTGTCCTTAAATTTAGGGATATTCCAGACTGATGACAAATGCCTTACAAGTGCCCAGGGGGTGGGGGGGGGATGGGTGTGCTTGGAATTGACTGAGTCATTGCATTCTACTTTGTCTTTGTGTGTTTACTTATTAACTTGTTTACTTTTCTAGGGTATGACTGAGGAAGATCTTCTTTAAGTCATCAAAATATTAAAAATAATGGATTTGATGTCAGTAGTGCTACATGTATCAATAGTTGATTTATTTACATCCTTACTTTTAGTCCCTAGCTAATATTGATGAAGTTGTTAACAAGATGAGACTTAGGATAAGGTAATTGTTTGTCTTGTAACCAGTTTCCTTTAGCAGAACCAACAGTAAATGACATGCTTACATCCAAAGCATGTCTTACTATTAATGAGCTCTAGGTCAATGGCTTGTATGGCTGAGCAAAAGCTTGAAATAGAATTATCTAAACCAAACAGAATGGGATAAAGAATCCCAACTGGCTGGAGGCAAACCAGTTGGCTTTTGACAAGTGTGGTCAAGGATTTCACCTTGGGACTACCATGAACAAATTCATCTAGTGTTCAGAGCGGTACAGACTTGGACTCAGGGCCTCCGGATTGCAAGAAAAAAAACTTCCCAGAGGAAAATATCAAACATTGTGTCTTTTAAAGGGTTTCTTCATTAATCGTGTGTCTCATGATTGTCACATAGATATTGATCGCGACGTTTTGACTGCATACTTCTTCATCAGGAGATAGTGTTGATTTACTGAGTAGAACTATACCACAATGGTTGTTAGCGATTGGTGTATCATGATCCTTGCTCATGGTTGGTGGGTTCTGCCGAAGAAACAGTTTCTTCCTCTAATAATGCTAACAATGCATAGGATAGAAACCCACCAACCATAAGCTAAGATTGTGATACACCAATCACTAACAACCATGGTGGTATAAATAGTTCTACTCTGTAAATCTACACTATCGCCTGATGAAGACCTGCAGTACGTGATCTGAACGTCGCAATCAATATCTATGTGACAATCGTGACTCAGACAAACGCATCATTAACAAAACTCTTTATACACATTATCCACAATGAACCATATCTTTAATGACGTTGTGTCTTTTGTTTGTCAGAGTTAATTTGTTTAGTATGGTATTTTTTATAAGGGGTCTTGATGAAGACATCAGAACTGTTGTCAGGGGACAGACTAACATTGGTCATGAAGGAAGGCAGGTTTGTGTCACTGGATTAAAGTTCTGTTTCAGAACTTAAGTTTGGCACCACTCTAATTTTTTGTTTTGAAAAATTGTACACCTGCCAACTTTTCTTCTAAGTTTTTCAAATGCATGACATTTGGTCTTTCCACAACTGGTGTTACGGTGAATCTTTGCGGATTCTGGCTCCCAGCCTTTCCCTTCCCTTTTTGGGTTTGTGCATTGGTAAGTATGGGGTCAGGTGAGTATTTTCCGCTGAATTTCCTTCAGTGTGACGGTGCCAGTTGGCGGCTGCATGCAGGGGTGGTTCCCACTCGTGGGGTTGCTATGGATACCTCCTTGTTATGCCCGAGTCACTGAGGCTCCTGTCCAACCTTCGAGGCACCAGTTCTCAAGCTCATCTTGGAGATGAGTTTGATAATTATTAGCCAAATTTCTGAAAGTTTCTGACAACATATGATCATTATTGAAATCAAGTTTCCTTAACCCATTCGCCCCTGAACCGCCCGTAACCGCCCGTGCAGATCCAGGTCCTTTCTACTCATTGTGACGTCATCAGTTTTAACGGTCAAGGACAACTTTCTTCACTAACTTGTGCAGAGTGAAGAGATCTTTCAAACCATACCAGAATGAGCACAATTCAGTCAAGGACACCGGAGAAACAAGCAAAAAACCACGTGACATTGACCTGAAAATCTCCATGAAAATCTTGTCCCATTACCCACCTACCTTTCCTTTCGCCTAATCCTAAGATCCTAAAAGCTTTCCTAAAAACTCTTCCCACCAAAATCAAGCCTACTAAATGCCCAGCAAGAGAAAAAAAAAATGAGGCAAGAAAAGCAAAAAAAGAAGGGAGGAGAGAAAGCGAAAAGTAAAAGTCAAGACTGCTGTGTCACTTTTAAACCCAAAAACTATGTCGAAATTTTGCTTTCTGCGCATGCCCGAACTTCGCAAGCTGATATTTTGCATCTGGATCGGAAGACCGCGAAGTGTTCGACCTGTAAACCAGTTTGTGGTAAGTTTTAGCTCTTTATAGCACGACAGTGACCAGAAAACCACTCGACTAGCTTCAAAACGCGTTTTTCGGCAAAATCTCTAGGAGCGAATGGGTTAAGGCTGATTTTCAATCAGTGGTTTCCAGTTGCTGGGGTGTGAAGCTTGAAGTCTGAAACAAAACATTTATCTTGTTATTTGGGACGCAATATTGCAACATTTAGTGCTGTTTCACTAGTCAGACTATTTTGGGTGCCGAAATTGACCCGTTCACTCCTGGCAGTTTAGCCAAAAAATGCATTTTGAAGTCACTCAAGCTGCTTTCTGGTCACTGTCTGGCTATAAAGAGCAGCCTTCCAAGCAATAGCATTATAAATGGTGGGCAATATTAACTCAACGAACTAAACAGCTGTGACACAACTCCTTTAATAATTATTATTCACTTATTAAGTTGTAGCTGAAGCATTCATTTTGTGCTGTAATGTTTTTTGGTTGGTTTTGTTGTCAGGCACTGGAGGAAGCCCAACAAGCAATTCAGCAATTGTTTGCAAAAATAATTGACATCAAAGCAAAGGCTGACAAATCTGAACAAATGGTAAGTAATTCACAAAGTTGCTTTTCAATAACACTCATTTTATTGCATCCTTTTCTCTCTATCTGCAGGGTTGTCATTAAGAGCCGGGGGCCGGGGATTTTCCCCGGCTACTAAGAGAGTGGCCCCCGGCTACTTTTATTGGAAAATAGAAGAAAAATAGAACCAAAAGAAATCCCTAGGCGTTTGATTCCCCGCCTACTTGTTGTATTTACCCGGCAACTTGAAATCTTAGTGACTTAGTGGATCCATTCAATTTCCTCAATCCTGTCTCATGACTGATAGAGGGCAGTTACTTCCCTTGCTATCTGTATTATAGTGCTAAAATTGGATAATCACTAAATGTAGAATCAAGGGTTTCAATAACATTTATTTCAGGTGGGTAGTTGAAGTGAAACAAGCCAGTAGATTGAAATAATGGAAGGGCTGGACCCATCCCAAGTAGCGGGATCCTTATCCTTGGACCAGGCTCGGCAGCGGGGGGAAAAGGGTGAGCGAAGCAAGCCGCGCAGTAGTCTGGGGAAGGGAATGGTTGGCACAGCCTGAAGACATGCCTTTGATGCTGCTGATCTGCCCTCCAGCAATTAACTTGTCATATAAATGTCAACACATCAAGTTGTTATTGCATCACAGTTTTTCTTTGGTTTTATTGCTGCCCTGATTGTGTGGTTCCAGAAAATATCCATACCCCCCCCACGGATGGTTAATGGAAATTCCTAGGGGGTGGGGGGGCTAAAGGGTAGAATTTTCCGAGGGGTACAGGGGGTGCCCACGAGAATAATTTTCCACAGGGTTGTAAAAGACGCGATCGATCATACGAGACATACTTAAGTATATGTGGATTATTTTGATTTGTAGTACAACAAAAATTAGAAGTAGATGCCCTTTCGAGAAAAAAAACTTCAAGATGTTTGTCTCAAACGTCGATCGTCTTCTTTGCTGGGAGTTCGCTATCATCTCCGCTTTAACGATTTGTCCACACGTTCTAACGATTTGTTCTAACGTTCTAACGGATCGCTCTTACGATCTAACGGTTGATTCTAAACAGCTAACGGTCGGTCCGTCCAACGTTTGACTTTGACGAAGTCTTTAAATAAATATCGTCCTTCGGGCAAATCGATCGCAATTCTCAACAGGTTACTTCTCCGGGAATAAATTCTAGCACATCGATTAATAATAATTTCTTTATGTCGAACATGTATCTAGATTGTGGACTCGACTGCAGATAGTCTGACAAAAACTTACGCTAATCGAGAACAAACGTCGTCTAACTCGGCGATATATTTCTCGAGCTTTGTGTATTAAAACGACTTTATGCAAATTTCTGTTGACATTCAGTGAGCTCGTCGCGACAAAGCGTTGCGTGACGACCCAAATGAGACCTTTGCTGTATTTATTGTTGACTTCTAATAGAGTACCGTTGAAGGCAAGCTGTTTGTCCAACAGACCTTTCGCCAAATCAACTTTTGCCCGAAATAATAACGATCTGTTCCTTCTTTGTGGAGAAGACTTTCGATCACGTGCTAGGCAACGGAATAGATCATGTTTCACTGATGTTCATTTCTGAACATGAATCGATGCAAATATGGGACGCAAAATGAATGTTTGCATATTTTGCTCTTTTTTAACCCAAATAGGTTTTTTTGTAATTCCTGAGATTTGTTTAACTGCAAGTGTAATTCATTCAAAGTTAAACTTAATTACAAACATCGAGAGATCGACTTTGTGGTGACTTTTAATAGGACCGGAGGCCGAACAAACGATAAACTTTGTTGTAAGTTAGTTTTCTAGTAGATCCGTTTTGAAATTCGAATTTCTTCACATAGTTTAATGTTAAATCAATAGTTAACTTTGAAGTTATGCTGTAAATGTTGTATTTGAGATGAAACTGTCTTAGACAAGACGTGTACATAGTGAAACTTAATTACAGTACCAGACATCAACTTTGTCTAACTTTGTCTGTAGGTAGATTCGTTTTGAAATTTGAAAATGTTCACATAGTTTTATTTCAATGAGTAATTCAAATTTAAAGTTATGTTTTAAATGTTTTCTTGAGATGACATAAACTTATTAATCTCTGTTCTGCTTCGCGCGTTTCGCTGGAAGGACTAATTAAAAAAGAGAGACCGCTCATAGTCTATCAAGCGTGCTCTACCTACGTAAGAAATACATATTGTCTTGTAAAAGATTACAAATAGGTCAAAGATTATAAAAAAAAATGTGTCTTAAGATGAGAACAGTTAATTTTAAGCGGTACACGGTCGATTATCTCTAAATATGGCAAATTAAGACCATGAAAAGGAAAATAGGAAATTCCTGGGGGATGGGGGGTTATACATGACCCCTCTGGAACGGAAATTCCGAGAGGGTGGGGGGGTCTAATCGGAAGAACCATCCGTTGGGGGGGTATGGATATTTTCTGGAACCACACATTGCTGCAAAATGCAGCATGAGTGAACATGACATTTTTGTGAAAAATGTTTGAATTCACCTGGATGAAGTAACATAAGTGAAATATAGATGTTTCAGAGAAAAATATGCTGTGTGCCACTGGTGAAGAACAGCCAGATCAATCCACAAGGAGATCCCTCAACTTTGTGGCACAACAAGAGTCTTATTGAGCAACAAAATGAAGAGTAAAACCTACGTAAAAACTTAAGGAGTGACAGGCTGCACATCTTCACCAGCATGAAGATGCTCCAACCAGGGACTCTTTCAGGGATTTTACACTGTAAAATGTTATGATAGGTGCATTATAATGTTCGTAAACATAGCATCTATGTACCAGACAAATGTGGCTTGGTCCAAAAAATGTGTAAGTTTAGCGCCCTATTATGCAGCAGACTATTCGGTTTGTGGATTTTAAAACCAGTTTGAAAAAGTCAAACCAAAGATTAAATTTGAGCCACAACTCATCTACTGGTTTTTGGTGTTTGTCTAGGAGCTTGATGCTGTGTATTTTGAATGTCGGATTCATGGCTCAATAGCTTTGTAAACTTGACCATAGTTTATCACAGGAGAGTGTAAAAAGCTCGATATTTTCAATGCTTTTTTTTTTTGCAACAGACCATAGACATATTTTTTGCTCTTTTTAGAGCCGAGGGATATATGAAAGGTCTCGCAAAGAAATTTGTTTTGTTTGCTTGAAATCCGAGTTTGAAAACACAATTGACATATTCCTGTATTGAAAGAGTGTGATATTTTATCTGTCAACAGCACTGCAAATTTGTCAACATTGAAACATTTGACCAATCATAGCATGATATCAGAATCTGGTGTATTTAGATGGAATGGTGGCAGCATCAAAGGCATGTCTCCAGGCTCCGCCTCTCTTTCCTCTTCCCCAGTTCAATGTGTGGCCCACCACACTTGTCGAGTATTTTTGGCTCTTTCAACTGGTTTTTTGCCTTTTTCCCTCACTGCAGAGCCTGGTCCCAGGCTAGGGGATCCTAAACCATCCTTCCCTATGGCTAGAAAGGTTTGAAATTCAACACTCAGAGAGGCATTTTCTGGCATCCCTGAGGCACAATTATTGGAGGATTTCCTGCATTATTTAACAGTCTAATAGTTTCAGTGAATTTACTCGCAAATCAATTTCAGATCGGGAGTACATTTCATCTTCTTCATTATTATTATTGTTTTTTGAGATCGTGGGAATTCTTTTGGCTTCATCTTCAGGCAGGTACTTGCTTTGCCACAGGCAGGTAGTTCTACCCACTTCCTGGCTATTATTTGAACTACTGGTGGAATGGTTGCCTGAGACGTCCAGGAGCTTATTGCTGCTGGCAGTAGGGCATCAGATATCAGACAATTCTTCGTTTACTATGCAGAATTCTCCAGCTTACTGTCAGTAGCCTATGACTATTTTTTATTCAGATTTGGAGCCTCTTTCAAAATATTCTCCTGTACTGTTACACCTTTCTCCTGCTACTAAAATTCTTAATGAAGACTGTGATTAAAATGCATCTTTCGCAATGATCAGGGCAAGTGTACATTTGCATGATGAGAGTGGATGTATGAGGTTCAATCGCAAGCATTAATTTGTGCATGGTTGACTTGTGCAGTGCCCTATTATGTATTTGCAATCCACTGGCATTCCATCAACACCCTACCATTGTTGATACTTTCATGGTAATGAAACTGATAACTGCGTTATTGAAAACATGTATTGTGCAGTCCCAGAAAATAACCATACCTCTCCCATAGAATCGCTTTTTTCTAAAAACCCCTATATAACCATGGAAATTCCAATTAAGCTTCATGCATTTCTTTTAGTTTTTTTGGTCTTTGAGCCCATTGCTCCCCAAGGAATTGCCAATCCCTTCTGTGGAGGAAGCATAAGGATTTTCTTGAAGTTTACACATGTGGCTTATTTGTATTATTCTTCAGGTCAAGGAAATAACAAGGGATATAAAGCAATTGGACAATGCCAAGAGGCATTTAACAAGCTCCATCACAACTCTAAATCACCTTCATATGCTTGTGGGTGGGGTGGATACGCTTATGTAAGTCATGTACAACACACTGAAATTCTTCACACTTAACTCACAGGGAAAAAAACATGCTATAACATGTTATAATCAGGCACCTTGTTAGCTTCCTATGTATTTTAAGTCATTCTTTTGACTGATAACAGGAGCATACCTACCTTTTCTCTTTGTACATTAAAAACAGGTGCAGTTCTAGGATAAATACTGACCAATTTCCTAAATGACGCCGAAGACGCAACTTCTAGTGGAGTCCAGGGGGCTCCCCCAGGAAATTATTTGGATTTTTATTCCTTTAAGTCCCCTTTCCAGGGTTTCTGAGTCATTCAGACAGGATTTCAACTTGGAAAGTGTTTTTTATTATTAAAAATATATTTATTATGAAAAATGTGACCGATTTCCGTAAAATGGTGGAAACTGGTGTGGATCTGTGCCTGAAAGACTTACAGGCAACTATGTCTAGCAAGTGAGAATCTTCCCTTGCTCTTGTTAACATTCACTGTGACCAGAATATTGACAAAGATATTGTTGTTAACCAGTTTGCTGGTAAACCTGCAGACACCATAATTATCCTCACTGAACTGCTGACAGAGTTAGATATGAGATCCTAATGGGTAAGAACATAGCTCCTTAAAATGAAATTTGGGTTGTTTTTAATCCTTTCATTCCTTGTGGTAGCCTGTGTCACAGCTAAATCTAACCCCAGCTAACAAAAGGTTTAGATTTGTTTTTGGTGCAGACTATCCTTAATTTTGGCTAGCCTGCATCGCGGACAAAGTCTAACTCCAGTTAGTAACTTCTGTGAAGCAGCAATGATATCCATGTTCTGGGCTCCCAACAGACTCAATGAATAACTGGAAATGTGTTTTGAATTTTCCTTTAACCTGGCCCGGGTTGCTCGAAGCATGGTTAGTGCTAACCAGCATTAAATACCATGGAAACCTATACATTTTTATACCTCTTAACCAACGGTTAGCGCTAACCAGGCTTCTAGCAACCACCCCCTGATTGGCAAATTGACAATAACACTGATGGGCCAATCGTGATGCATAATTAAAATCCTGGTACACAGGTTCGGGCCCAGAATGAAGATTTCAGTGCTTTTTCACAGACAGACTTAACCAGAGGTTTAGTTCTGTCTGTGGTGCAGGCTAATTAATGGCCTGAGTAAAAAGCCCTAAAGAAATTTTCAATTTTTTTTGTAAAATCATAACAGTCATCTTTTGGCAGGAAAATATTTCATTGAGCACACTCTGAACTAACTCTTTTTCTTATCATAGGAATTTAACAAGAAAGAGACATTATGGTGAGGTTGCTAACCTCTTACAAGGAGTTGTTAATGTTCTGGAACACTTCAAAAAGTACTTTGGAATAACTCAGATTCGGCAGCTAGCTGATAAGTAGGTGTTTCTAATCTGACAAAGGATGCGGTTTTTCCAGTTTTTTACTCGATGCAGAGCTTGAAAAAAAATAGTAACAACAACAATTTGTATTCCATCTTTTCCTTCTTCGTAGCTTTACCCATCGGGCAAATTTAAGCTGCTTACCTAGTACAAAAGCCGTCCTGTTTTGGGGACAGCGTCACACTTTTTTCAAGCTTCTAAATGATGTCTGAAATCTCTGTCAAACATAAACTTTTGCAACAACTTTCCAATATCCCCCTCCTGTTCCAGGCTCTCAGATAATGGGGATGACGTGAAAGTAAAAGGCACGCGAAAATATTTTCGTGTTC
Organism: Porites lutea; assembly: GCF_958299795.1. Taxonomy (NCBI): domain Eukaryota; kingdom Metazoa; phylum Cnidaria; class Anthozoa; order Scleractinia; family Poritidae; genus Porites; species Porites lutea. The sequence goes on along the minus strand of NC_133211.1, from coordinate 19,401,454 downwards.
ACACTTTCTCAATTTCGCGGACCCAACTTTCTCAAGGCCTAGAACAAGCTACAATATCCCTTACATTGTAAACAGACACTGAAACCCCTTTTTTTAAGGAGAATATTAAAGTATATAAAGTGGAATGTGTGGGATCCAGTAAAGGGTTGTTAGTGAAAATACAGGGATGTAAGAATTTTATTTGAGGTCAGGAAAGTCAAGGAATAATATTTCACAAAAGTCCGGGAAAGTCTTTTAAGTTCTTGACAAAGTGAGTGGAAAATCAGGGATCCGAATCATAAATTCAGCCTGACACAAGGATAGTGAAGAATACAAAAAGACATTTTTATTGGGAAAACCAGTTCCGTGCTTTACTGATTTGTTTACTTTAAACTCTGTAAAAATGTGCATGTTGTGAAAAATTTAAATGTAATAATTTTTTATGATCTCATGCTGGCCTCGTAAAGAAGTTGAAGAAAATGTGAAATTCATCTCTCAACTTTTTTGACAAAGAGAGGTCAGGAATTTTTCTGTTCCTTCCTCCAATCTTTTGGAGGATGGGAGGTAAATCTTATATCCATTTGTAACATGTTGTGCATTTAATGACAGGGTTAAACAGATTCAGAGTGAGTTGGGTACTCAAATATTAGCAGATTTTGAAGAAGCCTTATCTGTCAAAGGAGTGAAGGTACTTATAGCTGCACTTGGGGACTACTAGTTATTAGTAAAATCCAACTTATGTTCTATTATCAATGCTGCGTTCTGATTGGCTGAGCTACTACTAGGCTATATGTTATAGCCCACTAGTACGGCGAAAAGCGCCGGCTTTGAAAACCAAAACATGGCGGCTGAATCGCGTTTAGAAAGAGGGGAAGATTTGCACCTTTATCAAAAGACTATAAATTTACAAATTATAGACATTTTATTATCTCTGTTTTTCCAGTGTTTTGCTAGCTAAAGCTGTTTTGTCGCGATATTTTTGACCAACTAGTTGGATTTTACTAAAACAATTATTCCTCTCGCCCTCATGGCCTCTGAGTCAATAGTCCATTCGGCTTAACAGTCTCTAGCCCATTCTGAGTCAATAGCCCATTCGGCCTTCTGCCTCTTGGGCATCTGGACTCGAAGAATAATTGTTAAATATCCGTCGTAATAGATATGATATATAAATCTTGTAGATAAAGCAAATATTTTTCTAGACTCTGATTCTGCTGCTCTTTTTTTGTGGTTGACTCGCTGGTACCTTGAAGCATTTCTTTCTCTCAACTCTCCACTTTATTCTGTCCTTAAAATAAAACCTCTCGCCTCTGCTGCTCGCATATTATCTGCTTTCAGGTGGTTCCCTGTTTCAGGGTCATAATTAATATCATCTTTTTTATACACTTTCACTGTTGCCAGAGAAAAATGAAAATTTGTTCATTCATTTTCAGGGAGGGAGACTCCAGTTTGACGACTGAACATTAATGCAGGACATCTAAGAGACTGTTAAACATGATTCCGGAATAACCTTCTCTTAGGAATCAGTTCCGTTCCTGAGTGAAGTTCGTGCTGTATTCACGCGACAACATTGACTGCCGCAGCCTAAAGATACGGAAAAACGTGCAACTCGCCTTGCAACATTGCTGCAAAACGAGTTGAATAGCAATGTTGCGCGTTTTACCACCCACGTTTAAACCTGTTAACAACCTGATTTGTTGCAAGACAGGTTTGAACGTGGGTGGTAAAACGCGCAACATCGCTATTCAAATCGTTTTGCAGCAATGTTGCAAGACAAGTTGCACGTTTTTTGTTGCCCGTTTTTCCGTACCTTAAGGCGTTCTGGCTCGCGTAGTTTTCGTAGTATTTGGACCAGATTAGATCACACGTGCTAACCGCCCCAGACTACACGGTTTAACGCGGTTTGCGATTTTCAATTTGGAACGAAATTCGTTTTCAGTTTTCATAACAGAACGAGAATTTTATTCGAATTAAAAACCGGAATGACTTTGTAGATATATAGAAATGGAATGAACTCGTCCTGGTTGAAAGTCATTCAGGTGTCATATGAATTATCCTTTAGGCATAAAAGTGGTGTAATGGTCTTGTTAATTCTTTAGCCTCCAGCTGGGCCTAATTCACAATTAGCTGAAGCATGCCAAGTAGTCAATGTCTTGGATCTTAAAGTGAAGTGAGTGCTCTGTTACTATGGTCATTTTAAAGGGGTTATGTCACGGCTAGTCTCCTTCGCAGCCGTTTTTTGGCTCGTGAGGAGCGTTGCGTGACGAGCCTTAAAACGGCTGCGAAGGAGACGTCACGGCTGGCTAGCTGATTTTGTGGGCAGCAGGTTGTCTATAACTTGGCGTGAGTTTATTAAGCCTACCGTCTGGCACGAAATTTTTGCGGGAGTTTATTTTTGCGGATTGGCGATTGTTTGTGTTTTGCGGGAATTAATTTTAGCGATTTTTCTTGCTGGGAATTAATTTTTTGCGATTTTCAGAATGTACCCAGTACCCAGAATTGATAATATTTTACCGCCCCAGTCCCCACTGCTCCCGTGCCGCAGAAAGATTTTATTTCCGGGTAATTCGTATCCACTCAAACGCCGGAAATTCCATATCTCTTGATCTAACCGGCCATTATTTTAACCGGGGAAATTCTTTTAGACCTCTTCAAAATACATTTGTGAGTGGAAAATGCCAAAAGTATTCATTTGCCCAGTCTCTTTAATATTCTATTGAGTCTTAAAATGATTTTTTTCTCTCTGGTGCAGAAATGAGTTGCTCACGTGGTTTGTCAAACTTCAGCTGGCAGAATATCAACAGTTGTTCAATGAAACATTTGAAGTAAGTTTGAATGCCGGGGCGGAACTGTGTTTTATCAAACAACCAAGGTTCAAGACAATTGACTGGCCCTTGCAGTAAACTAAAGTCAGAGAAAATCACTCAACTTATTCTTTTCAATGGGAAGTTGTTTAACAGCTTCACCTGAAGATATCATTGTGATTATCACCAATTCTAGCTTTTTATTTCTTGCACAACGATTTATTGAATCTTTTTGCCTTTTATGATTGCCTCTTTGGGGTCAGGGGTTTGCGATTGTTTAAATCTTACAACGGAGCAGCCATATATATAATTTCATGATTGTTTAAAATGGCGAGGAATGGAAAAGTTTCGCACTCTCACTCTCAAAACGAGGCTAGCCTCGCTTTGAAACAGACGCTGGGGGCAACTCGCAAATGGCCTATTTGACACTGAAGCGGTGTTTCCATGCTTTAGGAAAAATTCTTGAAATAAGACGATGTCTTAGGGTAATTTATTTTAAGACTAAAAGGTCTAGTTTTCACCATGTTCTACAGCAACCACTGTTTCACTACTTCTAAAATGTTCTCCTCTTTCGTTGCTTAGGTTGCGTGGCTTGACAAAATAGATCGTCGTTATTCCTGGTTAAAGAGAGCTTTGGTCAAATTTGATGAAGATTTTCAAGGGACCTTTCCAGCAGAGTGGCATGTGGAGGAGAGAATCAGTGAAGAATTTTGTAAAGTTACCAAGTATGACGCCGAACTTTGCCTTTCCATGTTTGTCTCTTGTTTTCGTTTTCGTTCTCGTAAAGACAGGGGTACTTAGCATTTACATGGGAAAACCCGAAATTGCGGATGGAAAATCAAATGGTTCGCTCCATTCTGTTTGGGAAAGTTCAGGAAATATGGGCTATGATTCAAGGCGATGCAATTTTTTTTTACCCTTTTTAGTCTGTTCAGCTGATTTGGATATACTTTGTAGCGGGCCCGCGTGCTCGCGTCAGGTCCAATTTTATGGTTTTATTTTTATGCACAAGATTTTCACCCGGGTGGGTGTGTAAATGGTAAGCACCCCATATTTACACTGTATATCGGATATATTTTTTTCAGAGGCACCTAACAACGGTTTCCTCCTAAATGCATAGAAACGCATTTTAGGCCACCCGAGTACTTTTATACATTCATTTTAGACGGAGCTATAACATTAATATTTGAATCTGTGCGGTGATCGTAGGGTAACTTGAGTATTTTCGAAATTACAAGGGCTTCAGTATTACTTTCCCGAAAATTTTAGATGCAATTTAAATTTGTACGAAAGTGAGAATTTTTCAGATTCCTCTCCATCACATTTTTGAATCCGAAAATTTTAGGTTTTCTTTTGCTACGAAAAATAGCTTAACCTGGGGAGTGAAATGCGAAAAAATTAAACTTCAGAAATCGCAGGGAATTTATTAGATAAGCTTCGAAAATGGTACATGAAACGTCAAGGCAATTTTTTATTCTCCGGACAGATATTTTACAGAAAACAGTCCTTGGGTGCCCCTTTTTGTGCCAGCACAGATATCGATCGGGTATCGCGTAGACACACACGCCTCTGTCGAAAAGGCACGAAGAAACCCGTATCGGTTCACATTTATGCGGTACGGGGTTCGTTTTGAGGCCAAAGCCGATGATTATAATTAACAGCCGTACTACTGAATTTTTTTTCGCTAGAAACATATTTTAAGGGGCGTATGCGCGTATATCGGGATTTTCAATTTTGGAACGATCCGATTGCCTGTTTACGTTACATCTTTCTTGAAGTCGAATCGGTGAAAGTGTACCACTCTCAAGAGCGTTCCGTTAAGCGGTGCCCCGGCACGAAAATCGTGCCAAAGGTAACTTTTCATGTTTGAACAAAAAGCCTGTCCAGTATGGTATCCGGTGTCCAGTATGGTTTTTGAGACGGGACGAAAGCAAACCGGTATATTGTGCACTGGTATCAATAGTAGAAGGGAAGTAATATCTCCGTTTCTTTTTTTTTTTTTGTTATTTCATAGAAAAGATTTATCCAAAATCATGTCAGCCAGAGCTCAGGAAATAGACGTGAAGTTGTTGCTATTTGCCATTCAGAGAACGACAACTTTTGAGAATTTACTGGCGCAGAGGTTTGTTCATCACAGCAACCAGGTAAGACAAATAAAGAATAATAATAAAATACAATAAAAGGAATGGTCATTTTTATCACTCTTGCTGTTTTTACAGAATGTTTTTTTAATGAAAAAAAAAAATATCGTGAAGAGCAAACAACTGAATGGGAATAACTATCATAAGGAAGGTTTTATATTAATTATCATGAAGTTTTTGCAAGCCGCCTAAGCTTTGAATTTTTCCAAGAAACTTCTGAGCATTTAAGAAGGTATTTGCTAGTTTGAGGCTGGGTCGGTGTTGTGTCGAATTGCAATGATCACGGGACTGTTTTGGGGGACGATTTTTGACCTTAAACTCGAGAGAGCCAACAATATGGTGCCCAAAACAGTTCTATATAGTGCAATTTCACAGGGCACTGACTCAGTCTACTTCGCGATCTCAAATAAATGAGTATATCAAACGCTATATCAAACGCATTACACTGTGTTTCATCCGTTAACCAAACACCTCGAGGACAGGTGAAACGTGCCTTCTCATGTAAACGCAAAAAATGGAGTACCATTGCATATTTAGAGGGATACAACAAAACGGTCGCCCAACAAAAACCAAACATCTACTGTCTTTAAAACTGATTAAGCATACTTGTGTTTGATTATTTAGAATGAAGAGGATACGAAAGATAAGACTGGCAAGGTTTGTGTTGTGAAACACACTTTAGTCTATTTGTGAACGTTTTTTTCTTTCTTTCTACTGGTGGACCCAAATGTATCTTGAAACATGTCAATGCTGGATCTTTGATTGTGTGTTTGTGTTTTTGTAGCCTAAACAGTCCAAATTCCTAGGAATCATTTCAAGATGTTTTGAGCCACATCTGCATATTTACATTGAATCGCAAGACAAGTAAGAAAGAAACATTTATTCATCTACTAATCATCTCCTCCGCTTACTTGACTCAAAATTAAGCAGTTTCACACTAGTTTTATCCAGAAGAATTGTTCTGGAAAGTTTTTATCTGCTTATTTTCTGAGAAATTCTCTACTTGAATCCGACGTTAAAACGTGCCTTTTGCATGACTCTTAATCTCTCTTTGGAGTCACGTTTACAGCAAACGGCAAACGTGAATTTGTACCACGTGACCAATTTTGCCCTTAACTTGCGCTTTACTGTTCATTACCTCTACCCCGAAATTAGTAGCTTTACGTGAGTTTTGTCTATAACAATTGTTTTGAACTGTTTTTAGCTGCACGTTTTCTATATTGAAAAATTCTCAACTTGAATCTGACGTTTGCCGTTTGCCGTAAACGGCACTCTAAATCTCTCTTATGTCGAAATATTTTGCACGCAAGAAGATGGTTTCTGTCAGTTATGAAACCTGAGTAAGTAGTTCATCTTGAAGTATTAAAGAATCTCGAAGATATTATTTCTGATTATCACACGAGAAACCAATGTAATTTTTTTGAAACCTCATCGCCGCCGCGGGGATTCGAACCTAGGCCACATTGATGAGAGGCGATGGCGGATTCTTTCTCAGACGACTTAACATAGCCATGTCGTAAGTATGACTCCTAGTTGCATAAATTCTTCAGTTCGGCTCAATCATAATAACATGCTATGAAAGCCGACGTTTCGACCCTGCAACCTTTGTCCCAGCTCTAACGATCATTGACGGCCTTCTTTTCTTCACAAGGCTCACAAGGCAGCTTTTGCCGAAACGAAATCTTACGATGAACAACCTTATTCCAAGCGTTTAGATAGTGGGTGCGGCCAGGAGAAGGCTAACGTTGAACCAACTCCTGATCAAACTGATACCTACCTTATTATAGGAAATTAACGCTCCATGAAATTAACGCGAATCGTTAAAATTCGCGTTAATTTAAGTCGCGTTAATTTTGTTGAGCGTTAATTTCCGCGACGTTAATTAAGTGCCGCGTTAATTTCCGCGCTCTTAATTTCCAGTATTTTCACACCAATTTTGGAACCTGTCCAGACATTCTTGACCCCAAAGAAACAATAACTATAAGCTTTCTTTCTTTCCATTTACCCTTTATTTTTCATCTTTCACAAAAGCTAAGGCGAAGCTTTACAATATTTCGAGTTCATCTTCATCGTTGTCGCTGTCAGAAGTGATGTGAATATCTTCTCCTTTGATTTCGGGCGAGATAGATTTCCAGTTGTCACCACCAACTGTGTCTTAATCGCGTTAATGTCCTTTATTATGAAATTCTACCTCCTCTTTCGCGTTAATTTTCTTTATTCGAAAGTCGTTTGCCATTAAATTCGCGTTAATTTAAGTCGCGTTAATTACAATACCTTAATTCCATGGAGCGTTAATTGCCTATAATAAGGTAAGTCTACATTACTAACCTATGCTAATTTTTGCATAACAGAAACCTCTCTGAGTTGATGGACAGATTTGTCCAAGATTTCAAGTCCTTTGTAATTCCTATGGTAGAAGGAGATGGTAGCAATGTAGTATTTCCTAGCGCTGGTGAACTCTTCGTGTTTTATAAGAAATGCATGGTGCAGTGCTCACAACTCTCCACAGGCCCCCCTCTGCTGTCTCTAACCGCTACATTTCAGAAGTTTCTTAAGGAGTATGCCACTAGAGTGCTCAATAATCACCTACCTGTCAAGTGAGTAGAAATTCCAGTTTATAAAATCATTTATGATAATTTATAAAAGAAAAAAACACGAACGATATGGCTTGATTGACTTGGATTTTAAAGTTTAAAGTTTTAAAGACATTCATAACTATAACACGCGGATTAAAAATAACATTTGTAGGCCGCAGTCACGTCGCTCCAGGGGACAAAACCGTTTTATCTACCAAGCAGCCAGTGACTGGTACATTTTATCTAAGGAAGTTAAGAACATTTCTGACATTTTATGTTTTAAAAGACATATTAGGAGTATTTTGTAATTTTTATTTTTTAATTTCTTAAATAATTAATTTTTTAAAGTTGTAAAATTTCTATCTTCAAATATTTAATGGGCATTTTTGTATCTGTAATTTTATTTAATGCAGGGCGGTTACAACAGTACGAACATAAACAAGCATCTTTCGCCCGCCCAACATACGCCTGCTTTGCAGGCTACTCCAAGTCGGTCTTAAAAACTCGACTACGCTTCCCTTTTCAACGCATTACTCTGTGTTACTCGGAATTCAGATCAAAACACAGCGTCTCGTGTTTCAAAAATGACATCGAAGATTAGTCTTCACATAATACATATATTCCTCTATTCCTTATCGTAATACTAATGGACAATGCCGGAATCAGTCCCTGTTCTTACAAGTGCAGCAAATAGCAAGGTCATTTGTGCGTTTTCGTCGGCGTTAAAATATCGAAAGCGCTTATAGAAGGAGACCTTTTTTCAGTGTGGTGGAGAGTGGATTGTTTTATAAGGGTACAAAAAATACCTCAGTGTCTAATATGTAGACAATTTAAAACCATACAAGGTTATTGCATGTTTAGGTAACTTCATCAATCGGGTCTTCTCATGTTTAGGAGTACTGGAGGTCTTGCCAGCATTTTGAAGGATTCTGGCGAAGTTAAATTCAGCAAAGAAGAACAAAGCCTGACCTGCTGTATTCTGTGTACAGCGGACTACTGTCTGGAGACCACTCAACAGGTGAGAGGTCTGGTGCCAAAATATGTCGCCCTCTTGCATTACCCTAGCCTCCCAAGCGGAATCGTATTTTCTCCTTGGAGACGGAGGGAATACGACTCTCCTAAAAACTTCTGCGTGGGATGCTAGCATTGCCCATAATGCACCTTCTTCACCCCGGTATTGTCTTCTGTTTCTCTTGGGTTGACTGTAATACCCAGGGGAAATTGGAAACAATGGTTATACAAAATTGGGAGGGGAGGGCAGGGGAGGGCAGACAAAGTGTTTTATGGGCAGTGCGAAAGTGCCAAGTATTGAGGATATCGTTATCTGGGGTGCTTACCATTTGACAGAAAAATCCGGTTGGGGTGTCGAAAGCATAATGGTAAGCGATTTACCAGTTTACCGTCGAAATGCCACATCCGTTACGGTTTGAATCCAAAAAAAGGGCGAATTTGTGTAGCTTGAGTCTGGAACTGAGAAGGAACCGAGAAATTGGTTAGTGGTAAGCAACATTCCGTTTGGTTCGTACCAATCGGAATGAACGGACTACCTCAAAACATACCCCTCAATTTTCGGTTGGAATTTCGTCCGAAAAGTGACCTCACCATTTACCTTCCATCCGGAATTTCCGAAATCTTCTGTCAAATGGTAATAAGCACCCGTGTTGTTATTGAGCTTTAAAAGTGTCTCTTTATGATTGTTTTAATACCTGTGCTTTTGTAGTTAGAGGAAAAGTTAAAAGAGAAAGTCGATCCTGAATTGGCGGAAAAAATTGACCTCAATGGAGAACAAGATGTATTTCACAGGTAAAGCAAATAGCGTTATCCTTGCATACTATCTTTCGCGTTTTCGCGCCCGATTTCACCTCTTTCCCCTTACGTTTTGGTCACGTAGCTAACTCGCCGTCTTTGTAACCTATGTTTAAAAAAACTATGTTTTAAGACATGTTTCGCTACTGACCTTTTTAAGTTTCCTTTTTATAGTGTTATATCAAATTGTATTCAGTTACTTGTACAAGACTTGGAGAATGCTTGTGATGCACCGCTTACAGCGTTAATCAAGGTACGACAGTTTTCAGGAATCTAATGCCCCGGCTTCCACCACAGGCAGCCGGAGTTCGTTGGAATTTGAATTTTAGAAGAAAATGGTAGGTAAATAAACAGAATGCGTTTTAAACTCCGCTTTTTGAAATGACTCGAAGTAAAATTGGCTCACCTAGTGTGTCTTTTACTATCTAAAACTCGCCAAAACAGAACAGACGGTAAAAAGCGGAATTGAGAAATTTTTTTTTCATTATTCTAACACAGTCATTCTTTTATTAAATTCAAATTCCAACGAACTCGCATAGAGTCTGGGCTACAAGTGTGTTTCCATACGTATCTTTATTTTTCAAAAACGGTTCCCCCCCCCCCCCCCCTCAGGCGATGATGAAAATCAAATCCACATGTCTTACATCCGACCAAATTTTGGATTTTTGCCCCAATTAAAAGAACTGTGACGTCACGGCTGTCCAGTTCATTTTGTTAATTATGCCAATTACAGGTCGTTATTCGTAATGTAATGTGAGAAATTACCTGTGAATGACGAAATCAGAGCTTCTTGTCAAGCAAATTTGTCTCCCAAACATTATATCAAACGTTACAAGCAACAAAAATGAACTTTGAAAAACTGTCAGGTTAACAAGTTTTCAAAAAGCACAATTGCAATCCGTTTCAATATTGTTTTAGTTTGTCCATCCGTTCCTCCTTTTGTATTTGCTGTCATTTATTCCTTCTTTCAATGTTTTTAGTGGTTATTTTTATGTTTCACTCCATTTGGTGACAGTTTCCACTGTTTGAATTTTGATAAATTTCGTGACACAGCTGCTTTGAAGAACAGTAAACTGTCGGCTCGCCACTGCTCGCCAGCAGCAATTATGGAACTTCCATGTCCATTATTTTCCTTTCAGGTGAACTGGCAGAGCGTCGAAGCTGTGGGTGACGAAAGTTCGTACGTAACCGCCATTACCAATCACATTAAGGAAGCCGTTCCTCTTGTTCGAGACTACCTGTCCTCAGCCAGGAAATATTTCACTCAGTTCTGTGTCAAATTTGTGAAGTAAGGCTAAGCTTCATATAACGTGTGAAGTTTTCCGCCATTTTCTCCAGCCCTAGCAAAACAGCTGAGCCACCGCGCCTTCTGCCGTCCCTAGGAGCCTCCTCAGTGTCGTCCCTTATTCTGTCGATATCTGTGCAATTGATGTCAACCGTATTGGTATTAGGGAGCAACGACGACCGCGACGGCAACGAGAACGGCAAAAAAGAAATAAGCTTAGATTGGCAAAACAACTTTGCACGTACATCACGCTTTTTTTGTACATTTCTTTGCCGTCACTTCACGACTACGACGTGAAAATGCTTAATTTCACGTTTGTGGAGAATGTGAACGCAAGACGATTTTCTTTTTTTTTTACTGAACTTTGATACCGCAGTCTTTTAGAATTCACCTCAGAAAAAATTGCCAACATTTGACGAATTGAACGAGATGGAATAAGCGCGATAAAGTTTGAAGCAGCGGCGTGACTTAACTTTTCAAGTGACGTTTTCGTTGCCGTCGCCGTCGATGTTGCTTAAGCTCCCCAGTAAAATTTAGTCAACGATAGCTTGTTAGGAAGAATTAACGGGGGGATTTAAGCCAATCAGAAACGAAGAAATATTAGAAATGTGAATTCCAAGTAAACTGTTTAAGAAGAGGGGCGGTCTCTGTTACTACCCCTCGTCTACCTGGGCAGTTTGCTTTAAATAGCAAACCGTTGCGTCCAACGTAATTGCTTGGAATAAAGTGAACAGAGAGAAAGGTAGTGAATATAGTATACCGTTATTAACTAATTGTCGGTGTCCACGTATCTTACAGCACTGTGTTCCTTTTTTTCCATTTTCTCGTTATAATCTCATTTTGTTTCCTTTTTTTTAAATTTCAGTTCTTTTATTCCACGCTTTATCAGTAACTTATACAAGTGTAAACCAATCAGCACAGTCGGAGCGGAACAGGTATCTTGTTGCACCCTCCAGACTGGGTTCTTGTTTCTTGAAACTACGCTATAGACTTGTTTTGGCGGACGGATTTTGAGTTAGTTTTGCACCCAACCCTAAAGAAGCAAAAAATGAGGAAGCGATAGCTTTCCCCAGCTTAGTCCCCTGGTGAGAATTTGAGGCAACATCGGCTTAGTCCAACGGGAATTCCAAAATGCCAATTATGTCAACGTGACTGTTTCATTTCGGAAAGAAATGTTACCATTCCTCGAGTTGTTACAGAAGGAGGATATGTTAGTGGACTTAAGTTGCGGGTAGCTTCAACTGAAGTGTAAGTTTTTTTTTTAAACTCCGACCTTCTTGCAGAACTGAAAGGGAAAACCGCAACCTCCAAATTATACGTTTGGCAGTCGCCTCTTAGAAGCACTTTGGTTGGCTAGTCAGATGTGAAAGCTTTTTGTCCACTGATGTTTTTCGTCTTATTATTCTCTTTAGTTGTTACTCGACACCCATTCACTCAAGACCATTCTACTGGATCTGCCCTCGATTGGATCCAAGGTTCAGAGGAAGCCTCCAGCAAGGTAAATATGTACTGATTGCGTGACGGTTTAATTTATTGAATCCCATATTAATTGATTGCCCTCCTTTAGTTTTGGCTTGTCTCCTCTTCTAGCGTAAATAAGGAATCAAGCTACTTTGTTTACTTTTTAAACCCCTAAGCCAAATTTTTCCAGCTTGCCGTTATTGCCATTGCTTGGTTTACTCTAAGAGCAGAGGTTCTTAGTCGCTCTATATTCCTCTCCGGACGAGCTAGAAAACCTCTGTTGAGCGTGCGCAAGATTCAAGACCACATGTTGCGGCTTTGATTCGTCAATCGCCCTCCTTGTGCTTGCTTGGCACCATTGAACCAGTCACAGCCTTACCACTTGGTTTCAATCCTTGCGCATGTTCAACAGGTGTGGAAATCGTTCCGTGGATAGCTCACTCGTACGCCAAAATGTCAGGGGAACCAATACACCTCTGCCTGCTGAGGATGCTTGGAGTGAAAATATATTTCTTTTTTGTTTTAGTTACACAAAAGTTGTCGCAAAAGGAATGAAAAAAGCGGAAATGATCTTAAAGGTAAAAACATTTCGTAGGATTGTCAGTTGAAGGGAGTTGAATATGGTACAATATTTTTAGGAAATCACTTAGTCCCCCGGGAATATCAAACCTGATAGGATATCTATTTAATTTTCAGATAAATGCCTACCTTAAGTTATTGATTGGCTTGTTTTGAATTTCAAATGGTTTTAGTAGCAGTGGTGAGATTTTCTTTTCATTGCCAGGTTGTCATGTCACCTCATGATCCTGCCGTGGGTTTCGTAGACAATTACATCAAGTTACTCGCAGATACGGACACTTCAAACTTCCAGAAGCTACTAGACATGAAGGTAAGATCAGTCTCAAACATTACTGGATACAGGATTAGTCTGCGAAAGTAGCGCCCTTTCATCGCTTACCGTCACCAGGGACGACAGCGCAAAACTTTTCTGCCCTCATCGACAGATTCACTTACAAGCAAACTACATCACAGGAGAAATTGAAATATGAGAGTCTGCCTTGTTGCATAACTTTCGAAATAAAATGATTTGTTTGTAGAAAATAATGATTGTTTCTGTGACCTAACGTATTATATGACGAAGTTTAAATTTTAAAACACCTTTTTTTCGTGTGGTCCCGAGCCTTTTCTTTTGGGTTTGCTTTCTCTTAAGCCATCCCTCAAAATAAGGTGACCGTCATTTATTGTTTTATTCTGCTTTGGCAGGGCTTAAAACGTAACGAGCAACACAGCATGCTGGAGCTCTTTCGCTCCCGTCACCCCTCCTCTCCGTCAGGCAACGCTCCTGGAGAGTCCGGCACCGTTCAGTCCCATGCCACGACCGAGCAGGAATCGAGTAGAATAAAGAAGCTTGAGAGGCTTATTAAAAAACCGTTTTAATGTTATTTTTATCGATCTGAATGGTTGGTAGTGCTTAACAACGAGATACACTAGTTTCCAGTAGACAGATTGTTGAAGATCAAAGGCCTCAGCAATATTTCTGGCCCAGTAAACTGTTGACGGCCCTCTGTTTTCTCGGATTTTTATTTGATGAAGGTGTGAAATGATGCCAGTGTTCCAAATTAAATATAAACATGTGATCAGACTCCTAGAGGAGTGTGGTGAGGGAGACAGGGGCTCTTCCCCTCCTCTCCCCCTCCCCTTCTGATCGCGCTTTCTAGCTTTCTCTTCGTGCCACGAGGCCCCAGAAGAGATCCTGTACACAGGCTAGTTTAATAGAGAAAGCTTTAGATTCGAAGACGAGAACAACTGCGACTTCGAGATTTGACTGAAAGTTTTATCACGTATTCTCAAAAATATACTCCAGAAAGCTTCATTGTACTTTTGATTCACCAGAAAAGTTAGGACTGTTATCTTGATTAAAGGAGGCTAAGCCCTTTCCCGATCGCAAAATGATAAAACTTCTAACAGTAGATAACTCGTTTCCTCCACTTCGGCATTCACGCTAAAACCCGTAGTAGAATGACGACGGCTATCACGTTTTCCCGCCAAAATGCCAGTCCACGTGCGAGTAATACTCAGTATTGAGAAAATCTCATACTCGTAGTCGTTCTCGTCTTCGAATCTAAAGCTCTCTGATGGAACAAGATGTTTGAAAAATGTCCTAGGGTTCCAGAGCAAAAACAAAAAAACATAAAAGTTGAAACTCGCTCACTTTTTACGTTTACGCCTGTACGCACGTAACAATTACTCGACGGTCGAAATCCACCTTAAGACTTTTTGCCTTGTTAGCCTGTAAATATGAGGTAAAATTCATTTACTTTTGTAAATTTTACAACAATACTTAAATGAATTGAGATAATTTGTATTTCCAAAATAAAAAATCAAAGAAAACGGTTTCTGTCGTTTTCTCAGAATTGTACCAATATATATCTACTTATCTCCCAGAGTGATTACGCGATTTGAAATTCTTTCCTCTACGAAATGAACACTCGTATAATGTACAACAAGGGTTGGTCTCTCTTCTTTGTAGATCGTCTGTTGTCTTACGTGACGTGCCTTTTGCTCAACCTTGGTCTGAGAGTAAGCTCTCAATGTGGGAATTTAATTTTTTGTTTTTTGTTTTGAGACGAGGGATCTTACGCGTGTTAAACCTTTGATATGTTGAGCGTAAGAGGTGACTGAGGTGTCTGGCGCTTCAGAACTAAATAAAATAATATTGCGTATGGTCTGTTACAGGGTTCGCACAGGTCATGGAAAACCTGGAAAGTGGTAGAATTTACTTTTCGATCCTCGGAAGTCTTGGAAAATTAAAGATCATTTAAGTCACGTTTATTAGATAAGTTACTCCAGAGGTCAAAGCAAGGACAGTTTAGAGAGAAATTAAACAGCATGCATTTTTGTGGACTTCAGAGTTTGTGTCTGTTGAACCGAGTGAGGTAAAAAAAAAATACTCTAAAACAAGTCGCGGATCCTTTACTTGGTGCTCCGCCCAAGTACCAAGGAAAGTTTTCCAAAGTGATAGCTAAACCGAAGGTCATGGTAAACTTGAAAAGGTCATGGAAAAATTCATGGAAAGTCGTGGAATTTGAGGAGCTCGAATGAGCTGCTGTGTAACAAGGCTACATTTGGGCCCTGAAGCGATGGGACAATAGGACAGGGGTACGCTTGGGGGTACGCGCACTAGGCCCCTCGCCTTTCGCGCGAAAGGGCCTAAGTAAAAGCCTAAATAGCGTGCTTGCTCGAAGGCCTACTCGAACTTTGTCGAGATCTCAACCTAGTTACACAAGCATACAAGCATTTTAGGCTGCCAACCCTACGCTTTGGAATATGCTTCAATTCCTAGCAAGTAGAATTCAACTATTGTCAGGCTTGCAACATCTGTAAAATCTAAAACCAGAGGTCAAAAATGTCTTTTAAAGGGAGCCTGTCGAAACAATTAAACGTTTAATTGCTGAAAATAAGTCTAGATTCCAGTGTACAACACCAACCACCATTTCGAAGTTTATTTCCTTTCGTGCTCACTAAAATGAAAGCCTTATTGCGGGTTCTCCACACACTAAACAAAAACATGCATCACACGAAAAGATAAAGATTTGGACGTTCGGATTTCTTGGTGGTATGTTAAAAAGGCGGTGGGTTCTCTGACTGGGTAGTAACTGCAACTGCAGGATACGAGGCCACTCTGAACTTTTGAAATATTAGCTAGACAACAATGTTGTCACTGCCTTCGTGTTCTGTATTCTGTAGTTAATTCCTAGAGCTCATTTCTTAACTTTGATTGGAGAGTGCACTTTTAAGAAGCGAGCGATTACTTTCTAAAAACACGATGGAGATAATTAAGGCAATCCGGATATTTTTAAAACCGCACAGTTTCAATATACGAATCGACCTTTCGTCTACACGAAACCTGTTAATCCGCTCATTCATCCGCGGCCGGTTCGTGTAAAAAAAATATGCGGTTTCAAGCATATCCGGATTCGGGTGGGCAGGCCTAAAACACTGATCTAAGAAAACGTCCAACACTTCAGCTATCGTGCACACTTTTACTGTTTAAAATATAGCAAGTGATTATTTTCACAATTTTAATACTGACATTAAAAACAGCCTGTTTGACAAATATTTTTAAGTTACGAGTAGGCTATGCGGACTTAGTTGCTCCTGAAAATACTTCACTCTTCACAAAGTGGAAAATACATTCATGGAAAATACATTGATGACCTTCGATACCATTTTGTCTCCTTTAAAATGGAGTGAAGCTCCCTGTTTCTCTTATTCAAGCTTTTATTCAGGCTTAGCTCACAGTCAAATTGCACGCCTAAGCCGGACTAGCCTGCGAACGGGACACGCGAGAGAGACAAGCGAGTGGAAAGGGAGCTCCCTCTCCCCTCGCGCGCCGACATTACTGATTGAGAAATCACTGAGTTCCACCACCATCTAATGCTACTTGTAATTTCACTTACAGCAGCCAAGCTTGCTGAGTGTCTATACTAGTAAGTATTAACTTTAAAAAGCGCATTTGGTTAAGGGCGAGTAGTCGGACTAAGTTATAGTAATGGCAATGTTGACCATGGGTTGGGAGTACAGTCAACTCTCTCTAAGAAGGACACCTTTGGGACCGGCACTAGCTGTCCGTCTAAGAGAGATCTCCGTCTTATAGAGGGTCAAATAGAGGGAGGAAAGAAAGGAAGGGACCAACCCTAGGTGTCCGTTTAACAGAGGTGTCCGTCTTATAGAGGTGTCCGTTAAGAGAGAGTCGACTGTATACGGTGTCCTTTACCAGAACGCAAATGATTTCGGGTGTAATGATATCCTAGTCTTCCTTTAGGTTTGGATATATGGAGAATAACTTTGGGAGAATTTCGGGCATATTTCGGGTATAATGACGGGCCGACCCTGACTTTTTCCATCGATTTATGGCCCGCGCTTTGCGCATAAATCGATAGAAAAAAGGAGGATCCGTAATTTACTGTACGGACCGAAAAACGAGGCTAATAAGATGTTTATTATATGGCTTCCTGGTTAAGGAAACCGGAAACAAGTGCAGGACAAATGATTTGACAGTCATTTGACCGGCGTCAGAAAATAAAACTTTTAACTGGCTCACAAACAATAGCACAAGGTTTCCTTTGAAAATGTAAAATCAAAATGCAAATGCATCATGTTGAAAAACTTTCTTCGGTCAAAAGAGCACTGTAAGTATTGGCTCGCCAATGTGACGCTGGAGTCTTTTGAAAACTGGATATTGTGTCTGGCTCGAAGCCGCTTCCATTTTTCTTTCGTTGGTCTTTAAAAAAAAAAAACACTGCAAATGGCAAAGAAACTTGTCAAGATGATCAGGTGCAGGTTTGTTTGTTATCATATTTATCGAACGAATCGCTCGTTTTTCTTGGGCACAACGTCTCGAATCTCTGCCAGTCGATTTTCGTTGTCTTAACTGTGTACTGCGATAAAATTTTCAAGTAATTCACTGGAATCCTCTTCTTCGATAAGATTACGATTCAGTTTCAACATCCAGTCCTCAAGATTGACAGACGTCTTACAACTTCTTTAAACCCTTTTTTTCCGGGATTAAAGAGATTTAGAGTTACGAAGTGAGCATTTGCTTTCGAGATGTTGGTCCGTATAGCAAGTTACGGACCGCAAATTGACCAATCGCATGGCGAAAATAGACTTGGCCATATAACAAAAACGCTTATTTTTGCTTAAGAAATACGCACCTCCGCAAACCACGAATTTCAATGGTCCAACAGATGACTCTTGGAGCGCCCTACAAACGAGTTAACCGGTACGTTTATATAGCCATGTCACGAAGACCTTCACTGACACCTATTTTGAAAATCCTATCAAACTTCACCTCATAAATTATCACTGGGCTGGTTACACAGTTAATAAATTACACTACTTTAAATTTAAGAATACAATGTAGTAACAACACATTGTCTAAATAGGAATGCACAATACGTTAAGGTCCCCTGAAAACAATAAAACCTTGAACCTTGAAAATATCAAGCTTATACAAGGGCATAATTTACCCTACCAGAAACTCATAAGGGGTTGAAAACCCCTTATGAGTTTCTGACCCTACTGATAACTTAATGGCACAAAAAATAGTTTTATCAACAACTTGTAAAAGAAATAAAAAACTGGCACATTTTTTCACTCCTGGAAAGTTGACAAAAATTGTGGAAAGCTGAACGAATTCAAAACAAAAATTAGGTTTATTTTACCAGTCACATGCTTGTTAAAAGAAAAGTAAAAGGGAGGTTCTTGAGTGGGACCGTAAAATCATTTGTTGTAAGGAGTGCTTGGAATAAGGCTCTTAGTGATTTCTGATTAATTCCTCTATTCGCCTTTCAATTTGCTCCCATGTAATTGTGAACAAAAGAGAATTTGGCAATATAGATCAATAATCACTTAAAGCCTAATTTCACGCAAATATTAAAAGATTAAAAATATTTCCTTGTGGACAGCGACGTCACATTTTTGTTATTAGGGAGCTTAAGAAACGATGACGACGACAACGACGTCAATGAAAAGGTCGCTAAAAAAATGAATTTGTGTTCTTTCAATCTTCATCGAGTCTATTTCCATCCCGTTCAATTTGTCAAATGTTAGCGATTTTTCATAGAGTTGAATTCTTAAGGACTTTATCCACGTTAAAAAAGACAAAGGAAAAGTCGTCGCTGTATGTTCACGTCCTCCATAAAAGGTCGCATTAGGTGGTTTTACGTCGTAATTATGTAAAGCAAATGTACTAAAATCGTCATCCTCGTTCAGAGCTGTTGTTTTGCTCATAAAACCAATTGTTTTTTGACTTTATCGTTGTCGTGGTCGTCTGATTACCTAAGCTCCCTATTAACCACTCTAGCCTTTTAATTTCTTTCCCTTCAATTTGCCTTCGGCAAAATCTTTCACAAACTTCTGCACGCCCTCTTTGCTTAAAACCTCATCCTCAGCAACATACACTTTTTGCGATGGAATATCAAGTATTACCAGGATATTATCATCATCAGGAATATCTATGAAGTCACGTAAGCTATCAGAAGTGTCATCACCCAAGGAGTAGAAGAATACGACAGGTGAGCCGCACTCCTGTTCTTGTTCAGCCACTGGTGTAATTATGTCCTTGGCACTTTTGATGGAGGCTTCTTCACCATCTGAAGTAACAAATATACAAAGCATACAAAGTTGCATAATATAAAACCGTGTTCTCACACACCACTGGTAGCCATGCCAAGCAGACTGCCACAGTCTGATCTTTATTCCAAATTCATAAAAACTGTAGACATACCATAACCCCAGAAAGGTGGAACACTAACTAAATTACAAAGCACATTTAAACAGCCTACAAAACTGAAATCTCTGGGTGGTTGGGTGGGTGGGAAAGTCCGTAATGGCGGACGTTACAAAAGCGACTGGTCGCCTTTCGGTCACATGACCTATACACCCAGGACCCCAGCGGTGTGTTAGAAAAACATTCTCCACATATTTCGTCACCCTCAGCCACTAGAAAATTACCCTTAATTACACCACACTGCTTTACAGACTTTTTTTGTGGTGGCAAGCGGAGAAAGCGGTCAATTGCGGCTCTTATAGATTTCATAGAAATTGCAGTCTTTCTTTCTCGCAGAGTTGTAAAAGCTCTTCAAACACACATTTAGTTCTTCTTTGCTCATTTCTTCTCATGATTTTGAAAACTCACTCCCGAAAGGACTTGCAAGCCATTCTGAAAATTTTAAAGGTAAACTTTTGTTGTTGTTGTTGATGATGTTACATAATCCTGAACTTAAAATCTCGACGTACGAAGAAATTATAATTTCTTTAAATTTGTAAGGAAAGTTCGGAAATACGAATCATCAAACCAAAGATTTTGGCTTTTTTCGTCGCTGCCGGTATGGTATTTTCTAGCATTTCAAGTATTTCTTCGGTAGAAAGCTCTTGAAATCTACTTATTTTTCCGCCACTTTGTCCGAGAGAAATTTTGCTTCTCGGCGAAAAATTTTTAGCTTGGCAACACTTAGCGTAATCGTTTTCCATATAAGATCAAACTAACGTATATGAGCTGATAACGGAGATTGAATGAGCCAATCAGAATGCTACAAATGCATTATTCTAGGTTGAAAATTTAACAATAAGCATCATTGCCGAATGATAGCTGATGTTCTTTGCAAAGTTTCATAGCTGTTCCGCTAAAACGTACCATAAAAGTTATGACGAAAAGTTCGCCAAAGCTCAGGGCCCGGTTGCATAAAACGCCCGTAACAACTACGCGTATACGTACGTGCACTCGTAACTTAAGTGAGTTGCATTAAATCACTTAAGTGGTCCACTTAGGGAATTCACTTAAGTGGTAAGGTTGCTACGATTTTCGTAAGTGTTCACTTTAGTGTCGGTTATGCAACAGAAATTGCGGGTGTTGCATAAAACTTTTTTTAACGGGAAAAATAGCACGTAAATTTACGGGACCTATGTAGGTCCCGTATCGTTACTGTTTTTACTAAAGTTAACGAGATCTTTTACTGAGAAGTGAAAAAAAGTAGTTTTTGTTCACGTAATTCGTTCTAATGCGCTTTGTTAACCTCTGATGTACACTTTAAAGCCGACGTTGTGAAAAAAGAAGAAGAATTATAATTTTCAGTACACATTGAAGAAAAATAACGATTGCATACAAATTTCATTTTTTTGAGAGGCTTAAGAGTGTTCGAAACGAATTAAAACTTTCTTTACACTCACCGATGGTTAGCTTAAAAAAAAAAGAGTGAGTCATTAATAAAGTACTATATCAAAGTTACGTGTGCCTTTAAGTGAGCCCGTAAGTTACCACGTAAAAGAGTAACTTACGAGAGTGCTAAATGCGTTTCATGCAACACCCGTAAGTGTACCCATAACTAATTCGTAAGTGACCTACTTAAGTGGGCACTTAAGTGTAGGTTTTACGCAAACGGGCCCAGGGCGCTTGTATTAATAGCTGAGCCACCTTAACTCCCAGACTGAATGGCATACAAACTCTCCTTATAGCGGAGCTAATCTATCCATCCTTGGAATTTTGGTAAATCGGTCACCGTACGTCCGTCGGACCGTCCGCACCACAACGAAACCAAAGTGAAATCTCATACTTTTAATGTGGGAGCCTGTAACCAAGGCCGTTACGTGTTCTTTTGAAGTTATCCGCTGACACGTTACTAGTTTTTCAACTGATCGCAGGCTCAGCTCTAAGTGGACTTCACCGCAATGGTTACAAGTTTATTGTTTGAAGTAAATTATAAATTTATCTACGGGAGCTTTGCTTTTAGCCTTGGCTAAATCTATAGATTAATATCAACACCTTTTCCTGTCCAGCAGACAGGTGATGAGAATAGGCAAAAGTATCAGCCAGAGGAAGTTATCTTGATGTGACTCCAAGTTCTTTTAACTGATGTACAATTGAGATGTATAGCAGCTAGAGAGGAGAATACTAGTAGACAAAAGGTAAATTAAGGCCCTTTGAGGACATCAACCAGTCTGAATTGGGAAAGCAAAACATACAAACCGAAATTTGGGTCTATAGTGTTTTACTGACCTGTAAAGTATATCAGACAAGGTTCTTCATTGATGGTACTCACTGTCATTTCATTGAGAACATTCAGAGGTTTAAGTTTCCACGGAAACTCCTAACAAAAAAGAGAAATAATTCAGGGGCTCTGCATGGGGCAAATATTCAAAGGATCTGTGAAGCTATAGACTGTAAACAGTAAATTATTGTGTGGTGTTCAAATCAAATCAAATCACTGGTTTATTGCCCCTTTTGCAATCGGAAGACTGAATTGTAGGATACCTTACAAGCTGTGATATATATACTAATACGCTACATTAATATTGTCAATAAATTTTATTGACAAAATTAATATTTAACACTAACAAAATTTGAGAAATGTTCAGTCCTTGTGGCCATGGGACTACTAGAACTCCCTGATCTTAGACACACACTGGTAGATATAGGTACCACTCTGTTGTGTATTAGTGGGTATAATGGATTACCTGGCCGAACCTTACCTATAAATTTAATACACAAGACTACCTGACGGTCAGAAAGAGTGGATAATGCAGCTTTGTCAAGTGCTTTTTCATACGAAATACCACGCCAAATGATGGAAAGGGCCCTTTCTGCATGTTCTCAAGATAGCAAGCAAGATACTTAGGCAAGTCAGCAAAGACACAAGATTACCTAGACTGCCACTGCTCGTCAATTCAGTCTTTTAGCCTAGAGCCTGGTTCACACTTGCGACATAATGACATAATAACTTTTGTAAAATAACTAAGATAGTAAGCGCACTCTGATTGGCCGAGAGGAGTGTTTGCATGAGAGTATGTAAACATGGTTGTGGCGTCAAGATGTTTTGCTTTTCGCGCGCTAATCACGCAAGCATGAATTTGAAAAAGTTTTCAAGTTCAAAAGTCGACAAGTTTACTTTATTTGCCCATTCCTTCGTCGGTTGAAACTTGGAAAATCGTTACAAAGAAGGTGTGTCAATTTTTTTCGCTTAAGCTGGCATTTTAAGCGATTTGGAAAGCATCGTTTTGCAAAACAAGAACTGATTACGCGAGCAAGACTTCGTGGACAAGACTTTGTGACTGGTAATAATTTCTCTTTTAATCAGTGCCATACAAAAAGTTTTGCGTTTTTTCTTGGAGAGTTATTTTATAAAAGAAATAGAAAACTTTTTTCCTGTGTTTGCATAGCCTGATATAAACACTTGAGGCGTTGGGAGAATTCTTGACGGTTATGCAAACCCTCGACTTCGTTTCGGGTTTGCATAACTGTCTCGAATTCTCCCAACCCCTCTCGTGTTTATATCAGGCTATGCAAACACGGAAAACGTTTTCTATTGCTTAAATGCTGCTAATGTGAACATCTGTCCGTTAAGCGGGGTTTGACTATACTTTCAAACACCCTTGCCCCCGACCCTCCCTAAAAAAGTGGTCCTTCTATAAAAAAATAGTGTGTCTTTTGTAGTGGTGCTGACTCACCTCCCCCTCTGGGTCATTTGAAACACAACTACGGCCATTTGTAGAGATCACTTCTTCTTTTTCATCCAACAAGATCAAAGTAGGAATACCTATGAAAGTATCAAGAAAAAGTGAAACCAAAGAATCATTCAAACCAGCTGAGAGTAAGTTGTTTGGATGTAAGAGATATTTTGTTATCATATGATGCAAATTGTTCTTCCTTTTCATTGGCGGAGAACCCACCACATGACCTGCAAATAACTGCCTACAAATAATGGTCTGTTCATGTGCAATGTCATCGAACTATGTTTGGCTGTAAATAATATTCTGCTCACGCATAAACAAAACCATGCCTTTCTCTATCTTGCGATTGCTCTTGTGTGAGAGGGGCATATCGCTTCACTTCACAAAGATATTCAACAAAAAACAAACTCGGTGATTGAATTATAAAACAATAAATTATTGAACTTGGTTATAGCAAAATTTTGTGATTTGTCAGTGTCAAATATCAAAAAATATAGTGATTTGTCAGATCAATTATCAAAATTATCATTATTATCAAAATATCATGACAAATCATGATACTGTGCTCAACTGAGGTAGTCCAATAATTGTTAGTAACTCTTAAATTTAACCAACATTAATTACAGATCAGGGAGAATGATCTGCTAAGTTAAAGTTTTTTAGCTACAGAGGTGTATGCATGGACTGTCATTACACTATTGTCCCATGCATAAAAGAAGAACCCTGTGTCCTTTAATTCATCACCACCTGATTCTTACCTTGGACTGAAAATCTTGCTGACATTTCCTTTTTAATTTTGTCTTCACTATATGGAATAGCAAACCATGGCATATCTTTAAAGTACTCATCAAAGCCCTCTTGTCCACGGTCTGAGCTCACAAAGATTATTTCAAAAGGCTTTCCTTTTGAAACTATTTTTTTATAGCACTCAATCAACTTTGGTGTAAATGCTCTGCATGGTGGGCACTGCAAACAGAAGTTCCACAAGCATCACATTAGAGAGACTAAGGCCAGTCCATCCAACATCGAACTTTTCATGTAACAAACTTAATACCTATTTGGGTTGACCCTAATGATGGAAGTTCGACGGTTGATTGAGATGTCGAACTAACAAGTATGAAATTCATCAAACTCAATTCATTTTTAACATGTACAATGGTCTACAGTGTTTACCAGTGAAAATAGATTACACTAATTTATGCATTAGGTTTGACACATAAAAGGTTCAACATTTGAAACCAAGTTGCTCTTCAGTCAAAATTTCTATGTAGGCTAAAAAGTAGGCCACTTGAACCTAATTCATGGGTAGACCCATATTAGACATGTCAGACTTAATTGATTCAAACGTTGATCTGAAGGGACTAGGTTCGGTTTATGAAAAGATCGACACTTGAAATAGGCCTCAGAGTCACGTTTACGACAAATGGCAAACATGAATTTGTACCCCGTGACCAAGTTTTCCCTTAACTTATGCTTTTCTGTTAATTACCTCTTCACCAAAAGTAGAAGCTTGACCTCAGAAGCTTCACCAAAAGTAGAAGCTTGACCTCAGAAGCTTCACAGTTGTTTTGAACTGTTTTTAGCTGCACATTTTCTATTTTGATAAATTCTCAACTTGAATTTGATGTTTGCTTTTTGTCATAAGTGCCACTCTAAATAAATAAAATAATTTATTTATCTATGTGTTCATGTGGGAATAAAACTAAATATAATAAAAAAGGAATGCTATCAACTGAGCTTTCCTTCGTAGCTTAATTGCACATGGGCGAAAATATTGAGCACTTTAAGGTCATGAGTTGATCTCATCATGTCTTAATGAGAAAATGTTATAAGCTGATAAATAACTAATTTGTGGGAGGTAGCATGGCTGCATGGTTACGAGAACTCTCTTTTTAAATCCAGATTGAAAACATTTCTTCAGAGCAGATTCGCCACTTGTAAAAAAAACTTGTTTTTGCTGCTCTTTGTTTGTTTTGTTTTGCTTGTTTTTTATCCTAATTATATCTCAGTATGATTTTGCCGCTTATTTGTCTATTGTATTAATTTTACAGTCTCAGGTTAGAGAGGGAGTTTACCTAAAACGCCCCAAGGTTTCAATTTGTGCTTCCTCGCCAGAAAAAATACTTCTAATTCTTCCACTTGTAATTTAGGTCTCTTTAATCGTTAACTATCATTTTTGTCATATATTGAATGTCTGTATATAAAAATTTAATTATATCGTTTCTTGGAAAATAAGTAAACTGAAACTGAAACAGAGAGCTTGACTACAACCAGGACAGCCCACGTTCAAATTCTACTCGGTCTACTAGCTGAGATTGTTCTAAGCAACCCAAGTTAAACTCCTCAGCCAGACTTGAAAAAAGTTTTAATAGCCAAAGCAGGGATGCTTACTTTGTCTGTCTATTTAAATATTTGTTTAGACTGTCCTTATTAGTGGGCCACAATGCAATAAAAAATTATTTGTTGGGTCGCCAACTATTTTGTCACTCTTACAAAATCAATGTAGAAAAATGAAAAAAACAAACAAACAACATCATGGAACAGGGCTGTGCTGTAGCAGGGTCTTGAGGTTCCTTGGGAACATTTTTTTCTCTTTAGATGACAAAGAACTTGAGGGACTTGAGGAAGCAAAGCAGTGTTTTATCAGCCAATGTGTTTTATCAGTGTTTTATCAGCCAATGGACAAAAAGATCAAAACATGGACTCTTAGTTTTCCTGCCAAAGAAAACCCTAATATGGAGAAGGCATTGCTCAATTGGCCAATCGTTTCGCAGTATGACATCAAAGCGATTTCTAGAAAGTTCTTTGTGCATGAAGTTTTTTCAACTGAGCATTCACTTAACCAACCAAAAGCGACACACGTTTGTATCCGTTCGACAAGCTAATCAAATCGCTCTATTTCCGCTCATTTGTTGTTTCTGTTTTGTTTGCGCAATTTTCATTTCAAGGTCATATGAAAATCGCTCTGTAGAGAGAGTAAAGAAAGACATGGACCAACTCTAGGTGTCCAGTTACAGACATGTTCTTTAAGAGAGTCTACGGTACATACCGTATTTATTCCGCTATAAGCAAAGCGATTTTTACACAAATTAAAGCTAAAGTTCAGTGAAATTTGAGCCCAATAGGGGGTCTCGGCTTATAGCCAAGAGTTTTGAAAAAAAAATTTCAGTGCATTGAAACTCTACTAAATGGAGATGTATTCACTTATAAGCTGAGCAAATAGTAGCAAAGATTGAATCGATCACCTAACAACAAATCTGAATGTTAAGTTAGCTAAGCACAGAAATTCAGTCCCAAATTGTCCACATAGCTGACAAAAAAAGGTCTCACAACTAAAAATCTCAAATTGGTAAGCCTTTTACTATGAGGGAAGGTGTAAAACAAATGAAAGATGTCACGAAATGTGTAAACAATCCACCATGATTGGTCAAACATGTGCTTCGAAACATTTGCCTGGTTACTAAGCACAGACGAACGCAATGCAAACTGATGTGGTTTGTTTCGATTGAAAGGCAATTTATGTGATCATTTTAAGCATAATGTGATGACGACATTAGGAAAGATCAATTGCAGCGAAAAGCCAAAACAACAATTGTACATTTTCCCAGAGAAGGTCACATTTTTTTCGAAAATGTTATGTTTTAGAGTAGTTAAAGGTCTTGTAATGAATGGGTTTTGGCTTATAGCCGGGTGTTTTGCATTTATGTTTCGCTCTTGGTTATGATGATTCTACGAGTTCAAAGTTTAGGGTCTTGGCTTATAGCCAAGATCGGCTTATAGCCGAATAAATACTGTATGCACCTATAAATTTTATAGTGTACATACCCAGTGAGCAGAGAAATAGAAGCCGATAACCTTTCCACTCAAATCAGTAAAAGATTTCTTCTCCCCTTCATTGTTGATCAGGTTAACGTCTTTGAATAATTCACTGACTGTTCTGGGTTTCCAAGGGAATTGTTCACCTTCAGGATCATCTAACAAACGTCCACGGCCTTCTTTTGTGATTTCTTTCCCACATTTTCCATCCAAGAGCACTAATGTTGGGATCCCAGACACCTTAAACTTCTGTGAAAGGAGTTCCTGTTCATAAAGTAATTACATATTATCATACATTGAAAATGTAACATGAAGAGAACATGGACTCCATTCATACTGTAAATACCAGAATTTAACAATACTTGAAATAATATTATTAATTTCTGCATGGTCTTTCATGTTTGATTTTTATTGTGTTGACTAGCTTTTCTTCAGCATTAATTTTCATAAGAAATGCATAGAGGTTTGTGCCAAGATCAACCCCGTAGCCCTGAACTCACCTAAAGGTTATAGTACCTAGCGCACAGCTACAAAATGTGGGCAAGAAAATTAAGGAATTCAGAAAACCTTAAGCTTGGGTAGCTTTTAGAGGCCAGAGTGAATTAGTTAATATCTGAGTCAATAGACCTCGTTAGCTTGTATGATTTGCTTTTAAAATAGAGGTCCCAGGGGAACTTAACCCTGTCTCAAGCCCTAGGATTTCAAATCCTATGGATAACAATTTTTCGGTTGTGTGCCCAAAGATCATGGGAAACTATAGGTAACAATTATTTGGTTCCGTGAAAATTCATGGACACCCACTTTTATTTCCTTTAATGTACAGAAACATGTTGTTAAACATACTTTAAAATAAAAGAACGTCAGTGTGTAATATTATGTGAGACGAAGGTCAATTTAGGTGTTAAATGTGTGTGCACTTAAGTGTCAAAAATTCCAGACTCCTCTTTGATCCAGCTAAAGAAGTATATTCACCTCAAATGTTCGCTACAGATTTTGTCTTTTCATAAAGAGATTAGAGCCTCCTCATCAGTTTCACAGTAAAATTGTCACTAAAAGGCTACATTCTAATTGTTTTTAAACTTTTGGAGTCATATTTTTTTTTTCTTTACACTGGAAGCCACAACAATCACTCCTGTTAACTGTAAAAGCCAAAAACATACGTACAAGCTCGGTAAGGTAGAGTGTGATACGTGACCAGAGAGTTTAGCTCCAGACAAGAATATTTGGGAGATAAGCCTTGGAGTTTTGTATATTTCTCTTTGTTAAGGCTGGATTAGATGTCATTTGCTCATAAAGTTGTTCTGTGGGTGAGGCAATGGCAGGTTTGTATGTTGTAACTGAAAGTAGAGGGTCTTCACTTTCAAGACCTTTCTGATCTTTTCTGGAGCTGAGTCTCGTGCAGAATTTCTCAAGGTCCAAGCTGCACTTCCCAGATCTGGAATTGTGCTCTGATTGGTCTATGTTTTCTACCACTCGAGTCAGCAGAAGTTAGTGGGACAGGAAACGTGACAAACTCCTAAGAATGTCTGCATAGGAGGCTAATTTATTCTGAATTCTTGGTTAATATTGAGACACCCAAACAGGCCCAACCAAATAATAATATAATGCACTTTAGTAAGTGGCACTTAAGTAGAACCAGACATAACCATCACAGTGAACGGCCAATATAAACTGCATGAAACTCACCATCTTACAGATAATGTGTATCAGACTTGACTGCAACTGCGAGTCAAATACCGAGGGCGCATCAGAAACTGAAATTTGCCTTTCAAAACATTTCTGCTAAATATTTTGTGCGCGCTGTTGCTATAAATTAAAGAGTGGATGACACGCTCTTGCATTTGAATAAAGACAGCTGAAATCATCTTTTTACAATGCGGAACTTAAGCTTCAAGCTTATATTGAATTCATAAATGTGTATATTTCACTTCGTCAGGCACAAAACGGGAAAAAAGCAACATCGAAACTCAAATTGAAAGCACTAGGACTTATCGAAATCCAAAACAAATGGATCTGCTCCCAATGCGAGACTGGGATGCAAAAATATCGCTAGGGCAATAATAATTGGAAT
>NC_133211.1:19310008-19367508 GCF_958299795.1 Porites lutea | reverse complement strand
AAAGGTTAAAAATATAGTTTGTCTGTTTATGTAGACTCTTCGCTTGCTTGCTCTTAGATTTTCTACACACATCATCGAACTACTCTGTTTATTAAACATTTCATGCCTGTAACTTTAAAATAGTGCTTTTTGTGTAAAGATGAAGATGACAACGACGGAAGTGTTGGTTGTGGTGGTGGTGATGTTAAGTTAAGGGAGATGAAGATTCTGGCAAGGAAGATTACCACCAAAATGATGATGATGGTGATAATGACGACGACAATGATGATTACCACGGTGATGATGATGCTACGATCATATATTAAGAAATATGACTATGATGCTGGTCTCTGCTAAGTTTCTCAGCAACAGATACTAAATTCTTGGATCCTTGTTTTGTTTTTTTTTTGATTGTCCATTATTCTCCCTTGGCCGGTTTCTGTGACTGCCGTTTCTTCTCGTCCAAACGTTTCGCATAGTGCTGGGCCATGGAGTTGATTATCGACAAAAGAAAGTAGACAATCATGGCGATTACAAACTTCTCGAAAATCCAAGCAAGAATGTTCGGCTCCTGCGGAAACAAAGGACAAAAATAATAATTACTATCTCTGTAGACTGTTCACAGTCCGCTATTTTTTCGTGAGATCGTTTAGATACACCGCTTCTTACCGTCACGGCTCCCTAGGTAGTTTTGACACTCATGCAAGATGGGTAGCCCGTAACGCAAAGCTCTCGATCTCCATGATCTTACGGAAAAATAGAGGACTGTGGACAGTCTACTATCTCTCTTTAAATGCCTTGAGTGTTTTCTGTGGGTGTGGTGGGAGTTAATAACCATTCTCGGAGACCCAGGGGCGGTCAGTCGGGTGGGTATAAACGGCGACGAAAGTTTTCAAGAACGGGCAAGAGAACCCCTGGGATACTACTCTTAATGAACCAGTTCCAGGACTCATTGGAATGTTTGTCTCTGATTGGGCACAAAACAATCGAAGGCCAGCATCTATCGCGCTGCTTTCGTGATCTTCTTATACGAAGGAGTTTACCTGCAAACTACGACTGTTTTGTGGTATGTCACCTAAACAAAAGGAACAGCAAGAGCTTTCTTCGAGAAGAGTTTTGGTAAGATTTCCGTATAACCTCATACATTATTATGCATATATGTTTCGATTATGTTCATAATAACGCTGTTTGTGAGAAAAAGTATGAAATTGTTGCATGCATAATAAATGTATGGGGTCAAAGAGAAATCTTACCGAACGAAAACTGCGTCAACCGAAGAAATCAGCCTGATCGATGACTGATCGATAGTAAATTCGAAAGAGCTTTCGAAACTAGACATAACGGTTTTCTCTTCACATAACTTTGCGTACCGATTAAAGTTATCAACACATTTAGGCGCGAACTCGTGTGAGTTGCTTTTTACGCCTGCTAGGCATACTTGTCAGGCAAGTGCAGGAGAAAATTCTTCGCCCTTTAAAGTTTGTAAGATTGTTGTTAAACATTTTTCCTCAGTTACACAAGAGGATCGAACGAAGCTGGTAGAGTAAACTTGCAGAGTTGCATGAACAAGGCCAGAAGTACTTTGGTGTTTATGAATTTACCTTCGATCAGTCCACAGTCTGAGCCCCATACATTTACTAAGCATGCAACAATTTCATACTTTTTCTGGTTTCCGATAGGGCACAAAAAAAACAATCAGAGACAAGCATTCCAATGAGTAGTGGAACTGGTTCTTCAAGAGTAGCATCCCATGGGTTCTCTCGCCCGTTCTTGTAAACTTTCGCCGCCGTTTATCCCGACCCGACTGACCGCCCCTGAGTCTCCGAGGATGGTTAATAACCAGCAACATAAGAAAACGTCGTTAAAAATGTTTGTACGCTTGTAATTTTCCAAGGAACATAACAAACACCTACGCCCTTGGTACAACACAAGAAAGAGGACAGGAAGTACCAGACAAGAAATCCATTTTGGTTTTCGCGTTCGACTGAAATATCCAGGTTTCTAAACCTTGGATAACAAGGGGCATAAGAACATCAATTTAAGATAAAAAATAGATTATTTGCTTCTGGTGACAATACTAGACATAAGCTCTATCGAAACAAAATATGTAGCCTGATCAGGGCAGTCATCAAATTAATTATTTTCGACCATTAACAGCTTCACACATGGAACTTGAAATTCTCTCTATTCCTAATAAGAAAACTTGCGGTCTTTATTCTTGTCCGACACAATTATTAAAATATGTAAGTGTCATTATAAGCCAGCCTCTTGCGACACTTTTAAACGTTTCCGTAGAGAGAGATGAACATGCTGCCCCTCTGTTTACTGATGCTGATATTCTACCACTAAATTTTCTTTACTACAAATCTGTCTGGCTCCGGATGTTCAAAAGGTAGATACGCTATCCACTGGATAAATCGCTATCCACAGGATAAGTCTTGCGAAAATCAATTGCGCTATCCTTTGGATAGTAATTTATCCAGTCGAGAGCGCTATCAACCTTTCCAACAACCGGTGCCTATTGTTTAATGCATGATATGAGAAATCGAAAGGTACCCAGTAACATTTTAAACCTACTCAGCGGTACTACAAGTATTCATTCTAATAACACTCGTTCTTCCTCGTCAAATGACTTCTATGTTAAAAAATCTAGGCTAGATATCCAAAAGAGAGCTTTTTTCACGAATAGGAGCTAAAATTTGGAATGAGATACCAGCATAAAAAAAAACACTTCAAAACGAAACTCCACTCTTTCCTTGTTTGATATCCTAAAGAAACATGGTGACTACATTGATACTTTGCAAATTGCCTCTGCTCTAAAAACGTACAAATAGAACTTAAGTTGCTTTGTTCAAACTTACTTAATGAAACTGGAGTTGTAATGGTATCGTAACTTATGGAAACTACCAAAATTTGTGTAAGTAACTGACTCTCCTTTTGTATAATTTTAGTAAATATTAATCATTCTCATTGTAAAGTTTTAGTGTTACTGTTCCGCCCAGATTAGCAAATGCTACTTGCGGACCGGCCACAAATAAAGTTGAAGTTGAAAGTTGAAATCATTATGTATCCTAAGAACCTTCCATAGCATTTCAAGGTTTTTAACGCCATAACAGTGAACGGCTGACAAGGAAGAAGCAATTACAGTCTAAGAACAGGATTTTTATGGATTTGACGGAATTTAAAAGTTTTCAATTCCTTGTTTAGCAAACAGCTCCATAACTGTTTGCAACGAAAACAAAGACAAAACTTATAAAATACTCCAAACATTTCTACTGCACTCTTTAGAACTTTGGAGTATGGTGAAGTACATTGTATGGCCGGATGAGTTTGACTACACAAAATGGGATATAATTTGAAAAAAGGATTAGAAACTACGACATACACAAGAAGTTGTTAAATGGTGAGTTTATATCCAGGAATGCTTCGCACAAAAATCTTACTTACCGACGTGGTACTACCCCCTTGTCCTGGCTTCCTATGCAGTTTTTCTTTTTGCTTTTCTAGTGCTATCTTGAAAGGCTTCTGAATATACGGTCCAATTGTTGGTATTTTACTGCAAAACAGAGGTAAACATCGTCTGTCTCAGTTCATGAAGAGGCTTTTTTATGAACTCTTTGCCGAGAAAAAAGAGCCAAATTTTCGTTCTCCTCATTATCTCATGAAGCCAAAGCAATGATGGCAATAAGGTTTGATTGTTTTGTATCTTACCAAACTCTTCCAAAAACTGTTCTTAGAAGTGATATCAAAATATAAATGAAAGAAGACTTAACATACTTTTAAAATTAAAAGGGACAATACGCACCCTACATATGATAAAACTGCCTCTACATAGTGCTTGCTAAAAGCTAGGATAACAAATGTTTTCTGCAAAACAAAAAGAGAGATGGAAATGAGCAGAAAAGAATGTATCGTAAAAGAGAACGCATGCTGTTTGAAAAGAGTAGGAGTGTCTGGGGGAAGGGAGACAGTTGCTGGGTATATGTAAATAGTAGGTGGAGAATTGAATAGTTAGGAAATTGTTTTGGTTCTATTATTTTGTTTTTTTGTTCTCTGAAAGTAGCCGGGAGGGGGCGCTGCTTATAGTTACCCGGAGAACTGCCCAGTTCCCTGTTTTTAGTGACAACCCCGATTTACTTACTGTCTCACTTGTTGAGGTGAATGCCTGACGTTTCCATTCGCAGAACATATATTACCAAAAAATAATTATATTTGCACTTTGCAGTTGGAGTTTACCGGCATATTAACAGCTAAACTGGTGTGGCCGAGCAGTTAGAGCACTGGACTTGTAATCTGGAGGCTCTGAGTTCAAGTCCTACTCTGACCGTTAAGTGGATTTGTTGTTGGTAGTCCCAAGTTCAAATCCTCGGCCACACATGTAAATAACCAACTGGTTCACCTCCGACTACTTGAGATTCTTAACCATATTATGTTCCATTTAAATTATTGGTTCATAAGCGCCATAAGGAGAGAGGATATTAAATTAAGTATTTACCTATTTATTCTTTCATTTATTTATATATGGAGTTAAATAGTTATCTAAAATTATAGTCGATAAAGTGAAACTTCTCGCTCACAGAATGAAAAAAGAAAAAAAACATGGCTACCTACCTGAAGATGCATCTTTATTACAGCTTTGCCAATAAGTGTTGCT
Organism: Porites lutea; assembly: GCF_958299795.1. Classification (NCBI taxonomy): domain Eukaryota; kingdom Metazoa; phylum Cnidaria; class Anthozoa; order Scleractinia; family Poritidae; genus Porites; species Porites lutea. Next base: position 19,362,875 of record NC_133211.1, on the reverse strand, counting down.
CCAAAAAACGTCCAAAAAGGTACCAAGCAATGGCCGCAAGTGATTCCAGCTAAATCAAACAGAGGGTTGGGAACCTATGCATGATCAAGAAATGATACACATAGTTACACGCAAATGTGTCTCCATATAGGCTGGACGCTTATGCAAAGCATGTGTGATGGGTGACAAATCACTCTTAGGCCACATCCGGACACACGTATCAGGGTATTCTAAAATTGGAGATTGTTAACAACTGGAGATTTTTAAAATCGCCGGCCTTTTGTTTACGTATGGGTGGTCGAAAACGGAGTTTTTCGAATACAGTGATGTCATACATCATCAGTACTACTACAACCTTGGACAAAACAGATGGAAATTTTAGACCCCCCCTCGCCCCCACCCCCCGCCATCACCTCCCATAAAATGGCTCGTTTTGGCTTTTGCACGGCTTCATCCTTGATTTCGGGAGGGGTTTGCTGTTCTATTTTTTTCCGTCCTAGATTGTTGCATAACCCACACGCTGTACGGGATGCTGTCATATTTCCATCGCTTTACCGTTTTCATGTGGATGGGCAAAAACAATTCAAATACTCTACGTGTGGACGTGTATTTGAAAAAGGGGTGAGAATCAGAGCCTGGAACTGGCCGATTTTCAGAAAAATAAGATACTGTATAGTGTAATAATATTGTCATGAAGCGGCATTCATGGTACGTTCAAAGGATGTTTTCATATTGATTGTCCTAAAAAGGGTTTTATTGTTGTTTTCTCTTCAGCTACAGAGAAAGTCCATTGATCAGTCTGTTCAAGCATCTATACTGCAATGAGCCTGATCCCATATTTCAAATAAAGCCTTATGAAAAAGATAAGATTCCAAAATTGACATTACAATGTTAGACATTGAGATTTACATATTCACTGTACTCACTGAGGCACACACAAGAATGCCAAAGAAGCCAACTCGCTCCACTAAATCAAGGATAACTTTCTTAATTTTTGTCCACAAACTCTGATTTTTAAGTGAAGTTAAACGTTCCAGCTCTTCAACTTCTTCCAATTCTTCATCGTCTGGGTCTGTTCCCGACAAACGAGCTGTGGGAAATAGAGAAATGTGTATATACTTTAAAATACTTTGCACCGTTAAGTTGCGTTTTAAAGACCATTTAACAGGGTATGGCGATTTTTTTTGTTGAGCCTTCTTAAAAGCAGTTGAGAATGTCTGGGATACACGTACCACTTGTGCCTGCAAAAACAGAATTTTTTTTTTTTCAAAACATAAGATGAAAATGCCAGTTCCAGTTTTAAAAGTTCTCACATGGAGAAATAAAAATCAAGCAATACCCACAAAAACAAGACACTGATATAATGTACATGATGTACATGTACAGGTATATCCAGTCTAATATATTGAGATATACCTGCTCTGGCCATGAAATAAGGTGGAAGTTCACCAATGGCTGTCCCTGCTCCCTGCAAAACAAGTTTTGAACAATGACTTGATCAAAACAGAATAACAAATTCAGGATGAAAATTATCATAACTTTACAAAAATCCTACCAAAAACTGCAGTTACTGTAAGTACTATTCAGTGCATGAACAGATTATTTACACTCTGTTTTCTTATTAATCTCTCTAGAGGCTATTTTGATTATTTCCAAATAGCATTTTATGCAATATTGCACAAAGTGTTTGTTTTCACACGCCCAATGTCTCTCATGTATTTCTGCAAATCATTATACATAGGTCATAACCACACGTAACCCTGAAAAAGTTTAGCTTGGAGCACAGGTACCCTGGTTCGGTGATAGTACCTCAGTATAAAATATCCTGGAAATTTACAGTGTTTGTATGGGGTGAAGTTAATTTCAGTTAATTTTTATTTTCCATTGTTTTTGGGTATGCTAATGTCTGTTAAGGAATTTAAAACAAAGGAAAAACAAAAATTAATGGAAATAAAAAATTAACTGCACCATATACATATATATGTTGCAGTTAATTTTTTATTTCAGTTAATTTTTGGTAATCCTTTGTTTTTAAATTCATTAGCATACATAACCATACTCAGAAACAATGGAAAAATAAAAATTAACTGAAATAAAAATTAACTACAACATATACATTAACACTGTAACATCACAGGATTCCTACTTCAGGGGCGGATCTAGGGGGAGGGTGCAGGGGGTGCGCACCCCCCCCCCCCCCCCTGAGATGACCTGTGGTTTTCTAATACAACTGGTATTCTCCAAAAAAAAAAAACAACTATGTGGTTTATTGGTGTTGAAGTAGAGCAAGAGACGAGTGCACCCCCTCCTAAAAAAAATCCTGGATCCACCCTGTACTTTGGTACTATCACTGAGCCTGGGTCACCTGTGCTTGGAGCAGTGATTTATCACAAGAACAACATTATTTTGTGTGACACCTCATATCAACAAAGATGCCAAATGGCATGAATTAAATTTGTTAATTATTTTTATACAGCAATTGACTCACCCACATGAAAGCTTCAACCCTGACTTTAGACATGATGGTCCACATGTTTACTGTTGATGTGTGATCATCTTCAGGACACTGGATCCTAGAAATAACAAAAGCATTAATGAAAAATTATTTAAAATTAGAAGTGCTTATTGAAGTAACAACGTTTCAACTTAAATTCTCACCAGCTGCTATATCCATTGTATAACACAAGAATGTTAAAATATCCAATTGGTTTATATAAAAATAAACTTGGTTTGTTATGTACAGTAATGTACTTGTAGGTAATGACTTTCAAAAAATATAAAATGTCAGTGCTATTGATGTTAACATTTTCCCAAAAACCTAATAGACCTTACAATAAAGAAAATGACATTCCAATCGTGTTATTGAAGTTGCATTAGCATGGTAATTGTACAAATGGAGCGACAGATGATTAAAATGAACATTTCTACGTGAAAATGTTCTTACTAATTAAAAATCTTATTGAATTCCTGTAAAAAATTGAATTTCTATTTTCTGTTAATGAAGGACAAAAGGTGTAATTCAGAGGCATCCCCTGGTCTTCAAGAAAAATTCATTTCCACATCATTAAACCTGATATGTGTGCTGTGGATACAGAGAGATTTTAGGGCTGACATCTTTACTACATGTACTATGAAAAAGCTGCAACAAGAAAGTTAAACTTATACTCTATTATCTACACGTATAACGTAAATTGCCACTTATAAGCTCCATCACTTATGAGCCCTTCCAGTTAAAGGCTTGTTTACCCGTAAACCTAAAAACTAGATCCAAGCATAACCCCCTCAGGATATAAGTCCCCCCCCTTCTCCAATGAATGTATGACGTTTTGAAGCTTAAAAACCAGTAAATTCAAAATGCATTTTCATCAGCACTGTCAGAGCTTGTTTCAAAGCACTTTTTTTGTTTTAATAAAAATCCCCTTCAAATATAAGCCTTTCCATTTATAACCCCTAAAAAAACCCTTACAAAGATGTACCTGTATAAGCCCATGGCCAGGGCTAATAAGCTGCAGTTTACGGTATACAACTTGCAGTGTGTATCCCGCTTGGATTAAAAACAATGTGGATTTAAAATAACGCAAAAACAGAAAAGAACTTACTCAACAGGGTAAGGGGGCTCAGGGAAGTCTAAGGTATTGCACTCCCAGGCAGCTAATGTCACAGATGCAATGTGAGGTCCCTGAGAGAACAAAAAAGTTATATATTTAAATCATTATGATAGGGTGCAATGTAACATTACAGTTGCATTGTATTACTACAAAACAACTTTACATAAAGTTAATTTTTTTAGCCTGAAAGCAAGCTCTTCATTTGGAAGGGTCACAAGATGTCACACAAGAGCCGCATGCGAAAGGAGATGTGAGTGCGAGGGGTGGGGTAAGAAAGGAGAGCTTGCAACAATCTCTTACAAGTTTTCATTTCCACCCAGTAAACTACAAGGTGTTAAAACTGTCACCGGAAACAAGTGTTTCTTTTTTTTTTTTTGAGGAGACAGACCTTCCACGTACCTACCTTGATATAACCATCAACACTTTGACTCTGCTTTCCTTTTGTGTGGGAACTCACAAACACTACACAGGGGCACCACACGACAATTTTCGGAAAAGTATCTGTTCGGAAGACGATTTGAGATCTAGAATTTTCAGAACATTTGTTGTAAAATTTCTTGCTTGCCTGCCTCTCCTAGGATTTTTCGAACATCTAAAAAGTGGTATAATTGCCTATTTTTAATGGATTTTTACCGTAAAAAGGTCACCTAGAATTTTCGGGAGCCGTTTTTCTGGCTGAAATTTTCGAAAAGTTAAGTTTTGATCCCTATAATTTTCAGATCACTAGACTTTCTGCTAAGAAATCCGAACAGATGAAAAATTTTTAGGGGATTAAAATATGCCTATATCTACCGTTTAAATACTAAAATACGTTAAACGATTCTATGTTTAAGTGGCTTTGGACTATATTCTCGTTAGGTGCCCCTGACTACAGATGCAGTCAGATTAATTATTGTACAGTGTACATGTAGAGCAACTGCATAACAACTAATTGGCTGACAATATTTTTTTGTCTATGACTAGCCTAGCAGCTGGAAGATCAGTTCCAGTTTTTACATCTCACAGTGACAAAATTTTAATCTACGCTGTGAAACCTGCATCAAGCAGACACCATCAGAACTTAATTGGATATAAGCTTGAAATTTACCTTTATTTATAAATAGAGAAATTTTTAATGTTAACATTTTGATAATGCATTACAGTCAACTCCCTCTAAGACGGACACCTTTGGGACCGGCAGTAAGTGTCCGTCTTAGAGAGATGTCTGTCTTATAGAGAGTCAAATATGGGGAGTAAAGAAAGGTAGGGACCAACTCTAGGTGTCCATTTTAGGGAGGTGTCCGTCTTATAGAGGTGTCCATTAAGAGAGAGTCAACTGTAATAATAATGATAATTATTTCCCTTACCAGGTAAAGAAGAAAGGTGTGAAGTCCAGTGCCAAATCCAACAGATGAGAGAATGCCGAGGCCAACCCAATAACCCCACCAAAACAATACTGACTTGATTTGTACTAAGGACTGAAATATAGAAAGTAGACTTAACTAGTTACATTAAATGTTGCAAGTACTAAAAGGTATCTATCTATTTTGTGTACACTGCACCAATTTGATGAGTTTGCCCTACTTAACTTCCCTCTGTCAGCGATGACACCTGGCAGTTCTTGTCTAGAAAGACTGGTATCTAATTTCTCTAGTTGATAATTGATATGTACGAATATTGCTGCTGCCCCCTTGACCATTGGTCATTTGTTGGTCTATGAAATTGTTGTTGGGTACCTTGCACTTTTTGTGTTTTTTGATCCCATGTTTTGGATCATAAAGAAGTAGCTGAGAAATAATCTTATTCTTTAAAAAATCTTGAAAAATAATAATCTTATTCTTGCTTCTGTAACAATGGCCACTAAACTACAGTCAGCATATCTGGAGACTAGACTTTATAGGCAGGTTCCCATAGAGCTCTTTGCTGGATATAATGATCCTCATTCATATAGTGTCTAAGGGTTCCTTGTGTAACAGCAGTGATCAAAGTCTGCCTCTCCAATCCATGGCCATACAGCAGAACAGATTCAACTGACACTCTAAAAATCTTATCATCAGGTCTCTGCTGAGATCAGATTTTCACCCAACCATCTGTTTGTTGGAAGTGGCCACCATGCTTTTGCTTTACTGGACTCAAGGTCTTTCTTTGCTTATCAATCCAGAAGGCTACGCATTGCAAATCGTCTACATGATTCAGTTTTGAATCAAGGATGCATTTTGCATCTCTGACAAAACGTGCGCACTTTAAGTCCTGTATTGGGAGGTTGACTGATTACTGTCTTACAGTATATCATGTTATATAAAAATATTATTGTTTGTAAAACATTATTCACATAAACTGTATGTTCAAGTTAGATTTTATTAATCTGCAAAATGATTAAATTCTTTCTGGTAGTAATTTTGTCCGGAAATCATGTCCAATCACGGTTAAGATATCGTCAGACATTATTCAATGACCCCTGCCTAATATTTGCAGCTCTGCTTAAAGGATAATATATAGAATTAAGCAATTCCAGAAAATACCCAATACGATACCATGGATGGGTTTTCGGAATTCCAAGGGCAAGGGGGAATTCTTTGAACTGGAAATCCAAAGGCATGGGAGATACTTACGATTGGAATTCCGAAGGCATGTAGGGGTTCAAGATCTGGAATTTCCACAGGGGAAAGACAAGAGTGTATTCCTTGAAAACACATATTTAATGGCCTTTTATTATAATCAGTTCAAAAATAAAGCAAGAACTGATGAAGATGCTGACACCCACAAAAAACAGCCTGATAAATTATTTGGTCCATTCAAATTATGAAAAAACATGTTTTTTCGATCTAGGGAGTTATTTTAATTTTTGAAGCTCGTGGGATTGGGAGCGACTGCTGACCCCAAAGGCTCAAATTCAAGATGGCAGAAATTAGCATACACTAACTCAATCATAATATCTTCCAAGTGTACACAGATTCAGTTCAGTTATAATTTCTTATTTCAATGTTTTTGTACCAGGCAATGTAAAGTTAATGTAGGTTGCATCTGTTGAACAGGAGTAAGAAGAAAACTTCTATGTTTTTTTAACAAACATTTCATTCCAGAATTTCTGGAGTCATAATAGGGCCATTTATACAAGGAAAAATAAGACGCATCTTACATAAGACATGTCTTAAATAAGACGCGAACTGTACCATTTATACGAACATTTCTTATCTAATAAGAAGTGTCTTAGCTAAGCCGCGTCTTATTTTAGACAAAATGTGCCGTTTATACGGAAAGTTCGCGTCTTATTTAAGACGCGTCTTATGTAAGATGCGTCTTATTTTTCCTCGTATAAATGGCCCTATTGACTCCATTTGTAACCAGCTGTACCGAGGTACAATACTAGTGGAGTCATTTGAAATATCTTGGCATTAAATAAGCTAAATTGGGCATATTTATGACCCTGCCAGAAATTTGAGGGTTTGTTGAAAAAATGGAAAATCCGAATCATGAGAAAGGGTTTTAAACGATTATGGAATTTCAGAAGGCAAGGGGGGTTAAAATAGAAAAGCCGTCCATGGTATAATAATGGACATGTTGTGGTTCAATAGATCTATTCAGCTAACTCAATGTTGTACCCAATTCAAACCTTTGGGAATAAAATGTTTTGTTTTAGGAATTTGCATATCATTTAAATGTGAATGCCACATTATAACACAAATACAATACACAGAGAATCTTAACCCTGGGAGATTTGAATTGGGTACAACGTTGAGTTAGCTGAAAGGTCTATTTTATTCTTGGTTTAAATTTTATTTCCCTTTTTCTTAAACTCATTATCATTTAAACCAAGGACAAAATTGAACCACAACAGATATTTTCTGGAATTGCCCACTATTCAAAGTGCTCCAATTAGGGATGGCTGCTAATAGGAATAAATTTGTAAGCAGAGAGTTCAAATAGTTTAGATGGCCATAAAAGGAGCTTTATGCTTTAATACTGGAGTGTCTGTTGATAGAACTTCAAATGTGTTGATAATTGATAAAACATAAGTCCTGCAAGAACTAAACTACTTGTAATTAAGTAGTTTGTACCTCTTGATGTGCCCCATCCAAATTATAGGCAAGAATTGTTAAAATGGAGATAACAACTATTGACGAAACAGTCTTCCTGTGTTTCAGTGTTCTGAAAAGTTTTTAAAAAAGCAAGAAAAGTTATGTTTAAACTAAAAAAAGTACTCAGACACTTACAAGTGCTTAAGGGCTAGCAAAATGTTGTCTTCATGCAGGTTTCAAAAAGTTTCTTATTGTTTTTCCCAAATATTTGTGGCATTAATTTGATCAGGAGTAACATATAGTTTATTACTATTCTATTTGAATTTTCTTAGCTTTCCATAAGCAGGAAAGAACACCGGAACAGCTAGGGGTGGATGATATTATGAGCCATCTTTCAAACAAAGCTCACCTAGTATCATATATAATGTGAGTTGTGAATAAATAATTAATAATATCTTTATTTGTTACTGCTGGTATTCTGACCAGTGGTTTTCCCCTTTGTTTATCAGGAGCATGCGCAGGGCGGCCTCATCGTTGGCGTGCACAAGGCCACTGTAAAATAACCTTAACTTCCCCTCAAGTTTCTCAAGTGTTTTATAACCCGTTTCATTATGAAGGTTTTCTCATGTTAATCAATTTCTTTCGCCGCAATTCTAATGGATACATGTCATTCAGAGATGCCTCATGCATGATTTAACATTTAAGTTGTTTTTAACATCATGGGTGTCATTGTGTGCCACCATTTGCTGTTTAATACATACTGGTAATATTAAAGAGGCTGTCATGGCTGTCTGGTGCATTTTGTTATTAAATAATGATACTTACATGTCCTTATTAATTGAAATGGAACTTTAAGAAATTACTAGTAAATGACAAAATGACAGCTTGATGTCAAATGAATGTCTCTCAAGTAGTATTTCAAACATATACAAATAACAAAAATGATCTTTGCAAAACTGTCAATCCCTTTTAATCTTCTTCAAGTTTGTCCATCCGTGCCTCCTTTTGTATTTGCTGTGTTATTTATATCTTGTATTCATGTTCTGGGCTGTTATTTTTATGTTGCACTTAGTTTGGTAGCACAGCAGTATCAATAAAAATTGAAGTAGCCAGTAGGTTTGACTCAAGTAACCAACTCTATCAACAGGAGGCCATTAGTCCCCTTTTTCTGGGGGGGGGGGGGGGGGGGGGACTGGTGGCATGCTGCTCCAGAAAAATTCTAAAATTTCAAATCCCTCAAATGTGATTTCTGGACAAAAAAGTGTGTTTTGCATTTTAAAAAAATGTGGCTTTTATTCATGTTTTGCCGTACCAGCCACACAATCAACTCTGTCAAGCAGTTAACAAATGATAATTCAATAACGTAAATTTGCACATGAACAAATTCTGGGTAAATCTATCTAAAACATGTTGAAAATTGACTGAAATAAAGTATCCACATGACCAACTAACTAGCATGTGTCATAAATCCAAAGGTTCTTTGTGAACATAATTACATTTTCATTAAAATGTTATAGTTGCTTCTTCTTTTATAAAAAAAAGTAACTGACTTCTCTAAGCAAAGTAGCTGATGCGTTTCGTAGCTCGTCGATGCTTATTGAAACCCCTGGTGGAAGTTCCCACTGTTTGAATTTTGATAAATTCCACGATACAGCTCCTTTAAAGGGTTAAAATGACATTCACTGTAGCAATAAAAGAACTACTCAGCAGGAGCACAAACAAAGGACAGTGCATAACCACCTATGCCTTCTTCCACTAAGCTCAAAAGTGCTTGAGCTGTTCTTGCCCTCACTGAATTTGGCAGTTGTCCCGGAGCATTTCCACATACATATGCATTTTATGCAAATTACAAGCACAAGTACATTGTACAACCATGCTACCTATATTTCTCACTAACTAGTGTATAACCCAAGACTGTGGTATGAGAAAAATAATGATTACATAGAGGGAGCTCAATGCACTGAACCTGTAAGTCCAGGGTGCCAGGGTGTGTCCCTAGAGCAAGAGTAAAAGCACCAGGGGCCACACAGCCCTAACATGTAGATCCCATGTTTTTAAGACAATGTTACAGACTAACTTCATTAAAAAATATGTTCAAAAATTTTATTAAAATTTTATTTTCCTTGTCTTCCTTAACCATACCCAAAACAAAGGAAACAACATTTTCAACCAACCAACCATTTTCACAATCCTGATAGGAGATTAACGAACAGTTTAAGTGGGAATTTTGGTGGAGTGCACTAACTGAAGAATAGGGGCAAATTACAAGAAATGTATTTAACATACAATTACAGTACATTTACCTTTCCTTGTAGTCATGTAACAGAATTCCCAGCTCAAAGAAAAAATATTTCAGGGTTGTAATTGGACGCCACCATAGTACTATACCATGCCTCTTTTTCTGATCAAGTTTTTTCTGCTTCTGCCATTCATCCTCTGACAACACCATGACTTCCCTAATGTCATCACCCGCTGTAGTGTGGTTAGTTGTTATACGATCATTTCCATCTGTTGGAGAAGATGCAAATTGTATGAAAGAGCAGATTAGTTGTTTTACCTTAATCTTTAAGATATACTGTCTACTACTGCACCAAATGTCAATGTGTGTGGTTTTGCTGTCATAAATCTATTTTACATGGCCATGCCTGCTTGACAGCGGTCTTGCCACCACATATCAAACACTCTTACAGATAACTTGAGCAGAACAAATGTTCCTAAAAGTAATAAAGATTCTGTGAAGCACCACTTGTATCAAGGAGGTTTCGAAATATACACAGCACCAAGCATTTAGGAAAGTTAATAAGGATTAGGCTGAGATACAATTCAGTGGAAATCGGTAAAAAAGATCCTGAATTTCAGGTAACCTGAGAGTAGTTCACCTTTCACCTTTTACTTATTTGGGTGCAAGGGACTGGGTGAAACAGACTCTTGAAAAAGAATTTAAAGAGACGCTTAAAAATAATAACACCAGTGTGATGTCAATGACTGGAACTACATATGTAAAAATTTCAATTAATAAAATTCACAACATTGTTAAACAATTTACCTTGTTTCATTTTATTCCTATATCTTGTTTCCTCACACTTAACAGTGGAATTCAGCTGCTCACTGCAAATTAATAATGAGTACTAAAGTTTAGGAGTCTATGGCTTGCATTATAACAACGTCTACTGGGTACGTGAACATTGTACTAGTGGTGTGCTTCCTGATTGTTCAGGGCTTCTATCAGCAGTCAGCCTACAATCCTCACCAAAAATCCTTGAAACACCTATGCACATCCCTTGTGATTGCAAAGTTACGTGGTTACAACAACATCACAAAATGGAGGGGGGAACGAAAGGTAGCAAAATTTTCCAAAGTGTTTCAAGGTATTTGTCCAAGAGTGTAGCTTGCTTTTGTTGCAAAGTGCTTCATAGACTACCAAAGGTTTTTACTTTTCAACAGAGAAACAAATTGAACTTTTAATTTTAGGCTAGCCTCTCAGCGCTTTCAGCTAATACCTCATACCTACTTCTCTTTGAGGTAGAAGAATTTTTATTAGTCACCCTGATTTTCTGATCAAGAAGCTGACCATTAGTTACCAATAGGAGCTTCGGCTTTCCAGCCAACCCCAAGACAGAATCCGCCCCCTTGACTGGCAAATGTATCTACAACCCAGCCATAAGCCCCTACAAATGTATATTAGGCACCTGCCACACTGATGATTCAGTGGAAGGAGAGGGTGGGTGGGGAAATGTTTAAACAACTGCTTCAAACCCCTGCACACTAACACAGTCTTAAAAAATAGATGATATCCATTGAAATATATTTTTTGTGTACTTTTACATTTATTTTGTTAAGTTAAAGTCAAAAATCTGGCTATTTCATCTTTCGCTAGACACAAACACGTTTTTTTTTTTTCCAGTTCAGCAGGCATAAACAGCTAGGTGGCCACAGAAGGAGGTTTATCAATGGATTACTATTAAAGTAAGAAGCCATCATATCAATGGATTACTGGCTACATCTTCCAAATAATGGTAAGCGCCACAGCTACGATGAGGGAAAAAAGTGTTGACACACTTTCGTAAAATGGCCCCTTTTTGCATAGTGGATATACTTATCCCCTTCCCCTGTCTACCCCAACCCCTTCCCCCCAAAATTAATGTCGAATTTTAGACCCTCAAGTCTTTTTTTTACTTCAGACAACATTGATTCGGGGGGGGGAGGTGAGGAGATTTACGGGGTTTAAAAGGAATGAAATAATAATTGAATTAAATAATTGTATAATTGTTAAAAGCACCTGTTTTAAACAAATGTGTCAACTACTTTTGTACCTAATTGTAGTTTTGAAGAATTTGCCAGGTGATTGGAGCCAATCAAAACCAGTGAAATATTTTGAGTGAATTAATAATATCCCTTAGTTTATTTCTATTCTTTTATTTTATGGTAATAATACAAAATCCAGTCACTCGTCAGGATTTACAGGGCTGTCAAAAAGTTTTTAAGTAGCAGGCTGATAATGAGTAGTGAGCGGCTTTGGAATTTGCACCAAAGGCACAAGTTTCTTAGGGCTGAGGCATCTAGTGACATTTTGAAATTTAGAGTCTCAGAAATTGAGTTTTCAAGGGTTTTCAAGAGGTATTTTCCTCTGCGGACGCCATGTTGTTTCGTTGGAATACACCCAGGACTGGGAACAATGCCGTCAAAATGTCCCAAGTGTTCCACGACACTGACAGTTCGAACGTTTCACAGATCTAAACCTGTTCAAATATGTGTTCAATGTCATTCAAAACTGGGAAACAGATGCTTTACAATTTCATTCGACGCTGCTTATTTTTTGTTAGTAGTTTTGGCAGACGAAGATGAAAGTAGCCAGCTAACGATGGCTATCTAGCCGCCGGTTTTGGCCGGCTACCGGCCCTTATTGACAGCCATGGATTTACGGTATACCTGCCAACTTTTTCTGGGTCAAACGCATGAGGTTTTCGTCTTTTCATTACCGGAATTTCTGAAGATTTCTGATGATTTCCCACAGACTTCCAAACGTTGCCTAAAATGTCCAGATGTTTCGGCAACCTTTGAGCACTTCCAAAGCTACTTCAAAGGTGGCATTTCAGTGTGGTGCGATAAGGTGAAGTGCCTTTATGAAACATTTTTGGGAATATTGAATTTAATTTTTGTAATTAATCATGTGTTAAAGAACATATCATCCGGCTTTGTCAGTTAGGCATGAGAAATCGTGCTTGATGCACGAGATTGATGTGTTTAGTCTGAAGCAGTGAAACACTCGTAATGCGTGACAGTTGGCAGGCATATCTTGGTATTCCCAATGCTGTTATCATTTTTGCACTAATTCATCAACATCTATTTAGAATGTGATTATAAACAATTATTGGATGAGGTTTTTGTGATATCGGGAAAAATCAAGGTCGAGGTAAGTGTTATTGGCCGAGCCGAAGGCCGAGGCTGATATCACTTACCAAAACCTTGATTATTCCAGATATTTCAAAAACCGAACCTAATAATTATCGTTTTATTATACATCGTTTTGGAATAAATAACAACAAATACACCGTCACATGGAACCGAATTGACATTGCTCTTGGAAATCATGCATTGCGCACGCAGCCTACAGATTAATCAGGTATCTGCTAGCAGATAACTAACTAATCTGTAGGTTGCGCTGATTTCCAAAATTAGCTGTAGGCTCTTAGCCAATGCAAAGACAGATAGTGAGTACAAAGTATAATAATTACTGTTATAATATATTTATTATCATTGGAATTAATAGGGATACAGCACTGCAAATTAATAGTGTTAAGCCTTCATAAATACTGACAACAAAATTGGCTGTGTTATTGATCCCAGACTTGTATTGATTGTTAGTCTGCTAGTTGAGCTGGACACTACATGTATGACGTGATGTTCAGTAAAAGTAAAGAATTTGTCATATGCTTGCACGTGGGTCTCATGCTAAACAAGGATCGGACTCATACAAAAAGCAGTAGTCAGCATCTCCTGACCGACAAATCGAAAGCAAAACTAAAAAAATAATAAATTGCATGCACCTCTTTACACATTTATTAGAGATAGTTTTTAATCTAATAAGTCGATTTAGTTTATGTATTTGCGTAAAAAAAACTGGCTATGTTCTGAAATCAGTGCTGTGCATTTTGGACACGTAATCGACCGCCTGAGAAATTGATTGGAGAGATCTTACCATAATTTCAAGAATTCATGTGTGTCATGTATGTAGTTTGCATGCTTTGAAAAACCTTGACACAGAGGCTTCGTTAAGTTAAAACATACTGGTTAAAAGGAAGTAAAAATTAATATTACTAACCTTGCATCACCTTCGGGCATCCTTTCCTTTACGGCGCGCTCCAAACGAGCAACCTGGAAATGATATAGGATTACAAACAATTCCAAACAATTGGCACCGCAAACTTCGAGCAAACTAGCATTGGTAAACCTTCAAAACCCCAAAGAAAACCAAATGAAACTTACAAGTTCTGCTTTGAGGCCTGTTGAAGGATATCCCAATCTTTTCAACTCTCGACGTAATTTTACAACAGTCCACGAGTTGAAACTACTTGACGAACTAGACGAGGGTTCGGAATCATTCGCCAAGCTTCGTTCGAGCCGACGTGAGGTTCGCCGAGAGCGATCGGACATGGGGAAAATAAAAAGTATTGCCTTTTGGATAACGTATGTTGATGACAGATCTTGTAGTTTGAGTGAAATAACGGATACTTCGATTTCGATTTCGTCTCGGAACAAAAGCAATTTTTATCCAAATGGCTGCCTTTCTCCAATGGGAATTACCGCTGAGCTTAGTTTAATCTGCTTTTAGCACGTTACGTGGCACAGCAACACCACTCAAAAAAAAATGGATGCGATCAGGCGAGCCTTCTTCCCTTTTTGTTTTGGAGGCGAAAAGAAACGCCTGATCGCAGGTTCAATAAATCCTTCTAACACGCTCAGAAGACGGAACTCCTTGATTCTCCATTACTGACTGTGAGAGCGAAGGGTTTAATCCCTATGCTTCTTTAGTAAAGGGGCGCCTTAGGGGTCTATTCTTTGCTATTGAAAAACTCTGTTTCAGCTAAGTCTCTGTTTTTCCGGTCATCACACTGTGATGAGCAATGTGACTGGCCCAGTTGGGGGGGGGGGGGGGGGGCGGTACTCCTGGGAATCAATGGTGGGGGTGTGCAGCCCAGTTCTCCGAATTCTAACCCTATTTCAGACCAAAAATTTCATTTTTTACACCCGTTTACAGACTAGCCTGTAGGAAATAATGTCATCATCACTTAGATTAGAACAGTAACAAAAAGGATTTCTTAAAATCCATTTCGAATTTGGATATTATTCTTATTATTCTTTCTCCGCTTAGTCATTTGGAACTGAAATGATAAATACGTTTATAAACTCCCGTAATTCCCTCGAAAACCATACCCGATTCCAGACCAAAATAGGCAAAGTCTATACCCGTTTTCAGACCAAAACGGCGCAAAAACCATACCCTTCAGGGCGGCACAAACCTATATGGCTTATGTAAGTGAGTAACCTAACCCCCCTGGGGTGACTGGCCAAAAGAGACGACGGATTCTGGAGACGTCGTGATTCCGACCTTTCTTGTCATTCACTAGTCGTCAAATTTTATTGAAACCGTGCAGACAAAATCTGGCTATTTTCACGTTACACGTTGACGACCTATTTCTCTATATATTTTCTTCTCTGATGTTCAATCCCACATTTTGACATTATCGTTTCGATCAGTGTTAATTTATAAATCAGCATTTCAGAGAAAGGGTTAAGTGTTTCAATAAATGAAACGAATGATGCAGTTCGGTATATTTCTGAAGTGTACGAAATAATTCCTGGAGGCAACTAAAACCTCGCTAAAACTTTATTATTCATTCAAAATATTTGCCCAATTCTGATTGGCTAGAAGCACACACATAATTCACCATAACTAGTTACTGATGACCAAATTTGGAAGAATTTTGTGTTTAACGGGGAAATGAAGTCAAAAATGTAGCCTGCTACAGGTTAAGGCACCGTTACCGAGAAGACCTGGGGACGAGGTTGAGTTAGTTTGGTTGTGAAAAAAAAAGGTGGACATTTCTCCCTTTTCAAGAGTAAGAACCACAGCTGGAACTTGGCGAAATGATGGATAAAAACATGGCAAAAATAGCAAGAAGACGACTAGGAGGGCGACATCTGCTATTTGGAGAATATTTGCGGAGCTGGACAAACCTAAACGTACACTATCGAAGATGAACTTAACTCGATGCAGGTAAGCATGTTTTAGCTATGTTTTTAAACTAGGAATTATTTTGAATGAATAAAAAAGCAATTAATGAATTCAGCTTTCGTAGGATATGCTTCATTCATTAATTGCTAAATTATCATAAAAATTATCCCTGAATCCTTTGAGGTAATTTTTCTTTGAAAGCTTTATAACTTTGACAATTTTCTACGTAGAAGAATGTCAGACCACAACAAGATATAACATTTGCCATAAAATATCTTCTAATGTCACATCTAAATCTAGGGTGATGACGTCATCAGTCACGTGACCATTGCTGAATTTTTGTTGCTGTGACAAGATTTCATCACTGGGTTAAAATAAAATGGCATATTGGAGGTTCTGGTGGAGTTTTTTTGTGGAGCATTTAAAAATAACCAGTTTACGTCCGGAATTTAAAATTTAAGGGGGCAATGAACATGAGCGAAAAAGTCTGGAAACTAGGCCAAGGGCTGTAGAGAGTTGATGTTTCATAATACGGCAGAGAAAATTTGCAGCAAAGTAATGTTCTACCTGACAATTTTTTTCATTACCAAAAGAGGGACATGACGTCATCAGTTACGTGATCAGAGCGTTTTGAATATTTTAGTTCGTTTTTAAAGTACAGTTTTCGCCACAAATCTGCAAGTTTTTGATGTTTTTCTCTTTAAATCTTTACACTGTATTACCCCTAAGTAACTATCATTCCATTTTCAAAACAGAAGCACACGAAAACTGAACCAGAAGTTTAAAAGTTGCGTAAATCGACCTATATTGCAAATTATAATCGAAAAGGAGATCTACTTTTGAGAGTTTTGTAAAATCCTTTCATCAACTTAACTGTTTGTTTGCCGAAATAAATGTTCAACGTTTGTTAATAAACTGAGAACTTTCAAAGCTAAAAGGATGTATTTGGCGGTCATATTGTTTTTCTTCATTCTAGGGAGAGAGATCATGTAGCAGTTCTTTTAACGCTAAAAGCCAAATGGTTTGCTACCCTAACCTAAAACAATGGAAATAATGATAAACAATATTGTGTTAATGTTTTCCCCGACCGATGAAAGACACCTTAAGAGCAGGGAGAGAATCGTCCGGTCATACTGTTCAGTTAGTAGCCGCGAGATCGATAGTTCATAAATTTCTTAAACGTTCCCCGGCATGGACCAAGCCTGAAAGAGTATTAATGGGTTTATTGTGAGATTTACGTCTGGCTTCGATCAGTTAAAGATTTAATTCTACACGGAAACCGAAAAAAGTCATCCTTGAAAACTGTCAATCACTGAGAGAAGCAATATATACCTCTTTTACACTTGAGTTGTCAGCGCTTATCGAGTTGGTCCAGTGGATACAGGCGTTCATTTTTGGTCCTAACCTATTCGATAGGGTTCGGGTTTGAATCGCCTTGATGTAAATTTTTCGTGACCTTTTTTTTTCTTTTTCTTTTTTATTCTCTTTTTTACCTGTGTGGTGCATATAGCTAGTAACATAATGTGGTAAATTGAAAGCAAAATTTACAGGGATATAAAAAATACCACATGTATCATAGCGTATCTACCGGTATTTATAGTAACACTGGACACTGTTACCATTACCCAGTTTCAACGTCGAATTTCGCGTGTGCCTAATTTTAATTCGAGAGGTAAGTGCTTTGACATGCGACATCTGAATCAACAGTTTCAAATTAAATACGACTTTGCCGAATCTGCGACTGAATGCAGTCGAAAATTCGACATAGGTTCAACATTTGATTTAGATGTCGCATTTCACATGTGCCGAATCAGTGATGCATTAATTATAGAAACCCTTATCCATATTGGGTAACAATTTTTTCTAGAGACTGGAAATATTTACAACAAACGGCACCATTATATCCGACGTCTGAATCAACTGCCGTGTTTAATTATTTTCTTCGACTGAAATAGGACTTCATCACTCACAAGAAATTCACGTTTGAAAGGGGTAACATGACATAAGTTTCAGCTTCGCGGTTTGCAGGCTGTTCGTTATTAAGCTAGTTGTTTTTTTCTTTTCAGTAAGAGCAATTCCTATCTCTTTGTAAATCTATTTTATTAATCGGCTTGTGCCACGACTTAAGAATCAGCTGTAATAATTGATTTTGTATGTCACTGGACATGATTTGTATATAGAAAAGAGCGATCAATTTTCATCCACTCATTTCAATAAAAGAAAATGGCATCACTTCTCACTATAAAGAACAATCTCGAATCGTGACTTCGTCGTATAAATTTGCGGCGCCGAAGAAAGACAAAAAAGCTAACCTTTTTGATCAAATTATTTTAAGGTTTAAACTCGAAGCTTTACATGGTCTAAAATAATTATAATTTACTTTTATACCGGTATCACCTAAATAATAAATAATAATACATAATAATAATAATAAAAACAAATAATAATAATAATAATAATAATAATAAAGAAGGTTCTCCATCTGAGTAGATTTCATGCAATTTCAGTTTTCAAAATTGTCACCATGGTTACAGGCTAGCGCTGTCACGGTGCTTTGTCCTAGACTTGCTCACAAGTCGAGCTTTTGAGCGCGAAGCGCGAGCGAGCGAAAGCCGGGTCCTACCACACCAGACCAGAAAACCAAGCGAACGACTTTGAGAAAGTCTATGCTTTGTCCATATGATATCTTTGTCAAGTATTTCTTTTTTAAACAAATTTCCAATTTTGCCGAACTTTGGCCTTAGCTGGCCTTGAAACCCTGACTCAATAACTGTCACTCCAATGCCAATACCCCAAAGATCAATACTGCGAAGTGCTGAAATTCAATTTTAGTTATAATTAGCGATTGGTTTAAGGTTGACGGTCAGTGGTCACTGGTGCCATTCAATTCCGAATGAAAATGCCTTTTTGTGTTATCGAGCACACTGACTCACCCACGCTCCAACTCTCTCCGACTAAATTTCACAATTTTTAACAGACTTTTGGCGTGGTTACCCTCATCTGCTTGCCAAGATATACTTTCTAAGCAATTCTTTAGTACAACCTTGGAGATTGCCTATAACAAAAACCGGTGTCTATATTG
Organism: Porites lutea; assembly: GCF_958299795.1. NCBI lineage: Eukaryota > Metazoa > Cnidaria > Anthozoa > Scleractinia > Poritidae > Porites > Porites lutea. The sequence goes on along the minus strand of NC_133211.1, from coordinate 19,343,972 downwards.
CCGACATTAACAATTCAGGGTCAGTAAGAAAGTCAGAATTTGTCGAATTAATAGGCTGAGCGCGGACGTTCGAAGTTAACAAGCCTAAACAAATTAACTTTAGGTACCCAGCTATCGAAAGGGTCGTGAGACAAGGCACGAGTTCAGCCAGCAGCGATCTGAATCTCCTGTAACATATTTCAACGAAACGTTAGGTTGTTAGGTGGTCCAATATTATACAAGAGGAGATATAAAGTTTTGACAGAACTCACTGAATTTAATGCTTAAGAGGTAATGTACCTGCAACTGATCTTAAAATGTGTTAGCAAATGCACTTAAAAAAGAGTCTGTTTCTATTCAGAATTGGTGATCGATCAATTCAGGATAAGGACACTGAATTATTTTGGAACAGTTGCAGTATTGAGGCAGGTAAGATCCATATTGGCATGGTTATGATGGCTATTCTTGAAATAATAGCTTTTTATACTGTCATGTACATAAAGACAAATTTTGCCAAAATATTTTATGTAAAATTTCAAGTTCCTTTTGAAAGGGTAACTGCGAATTTCTTGCGCTTTCCTTAATTTTAGCTAGCACGAAGCGTGCATTAGTGCAGGCTAGACTGTATGTGGTACCTTGGGTAAGTTGCACTGTATTCGATAGTCTCCAGGTTTGAGCAGATGATATGCATAATGGCTCAGTAACTATACGATTCGCAGTTCGTTTTTTACTGTGAAACAATTATAGCGATCCCTAACTAAACTAAGCGACCACAAGCACCGGCCTCTTTAGGCGGACTCCACCTCCCAAAATTCGTTCATGGCGGAAACCACTTTGCACAGCTGTTTGCAACTCTTGTAAATTTTTAACGAGTTAAGCTAGCCTTTCCTGGTTTACTCATAATTCACATTTTCGCTTCTTCTGCCTTAGGATGAACGGTTGCATGATATCGCATTCTCCGACATCGGTATAGTTTTTTTTTATAATGAAGTGATCATCGCCAGATAGCTATAAACGCTGTTTACATATAGAACTGTGTACGCTTTACTGTTTGTTTCAATTAACGTGCTGCACTCTCTTGTCGCTTGGTTTTATTCAAGCACGTTATTTTTGATTAGAAAAATAGCCTATTATATCTTTATCATTACCTGCACTCAAGAAATTCAAAGCCCCTTTTGATCAACGGCGAATTAAAATTATGGCCAAGTTCCTCTTCGATACTTTCAAATTCTTCCTTGAAATTTAATTTTTTGGCTTTTAGAATTATGTATAGCCTCAAAATTCAAAAACATGTTCAATCGGGAGCCGATCGGCTCCTGGTTCAGTCCACTTTTATTTGGGCTGCATTCCTCAGAAACAAGTCATACCTTAGTTTTTTAATGCGTGGGATACGTCTTTGACCGGCACGTGATCAAAGCCATAAACTCACTCGACGTGGTACTGTCTGTAAGCGCCTTAGAAAAAGCATGAAATAAATTGGTAGAGACACATCTTACCGGCTTGGAACGTTTCGCAAATTTTTTTTCTGACAAATCGGCGACACTTCTATAGCCTGAATTGAATGGCTTAAGAAGCGAGCCACTATAAAAGAAAAAAAGAGCGAGGGAGAGTGAACGAAAGCCTCGCTAGCTCTCGCGTGTCACAGTTTTACGTGTCGCTCTCGCGTGTCTTCCCCAAATGCAGAGCTTGCTCGCGGGCTATAGTAGTCAATACACTCATTTCTACACGGATAAGGTGAGCTGTCAGGACCGATAAGAGGAAGTCGCTATTCGTATATATAAGATCTTTTCGACATATCCAAGCAACAACAATTTAAAAAGTGCTTATTAGTTTAGTCAGTTGAGATAGAGAGGACAAAATGTGAGAAAAAGGCAAGTCTTACACTCAACCACTCACGGCGGTTTCACCAACCAGTTTATTTAAACGATTTTAGCGCGAATTCAGAGTATCTTTTAAGATTCAAAAACCAGTGGGAAGAAGCCAAAGTCGGTTTTCTTTTTTAAAGTCTTGTAATTCGAATGCGCTCATAGACTGAGCGGAGCTTCCATTTCGCCTGAAAATGCTCTTAAATGTATCTGAAAATAAGTCAGTCTGTAAAACGTCATGACGCAGGCCTAGTATGAAGATCACTCGCTCCGGCCGGGTTATGGCATGAGCTCCTGACTGAAGTGAACTTTGCGTGCATAGTGGTGTCGGTTAGCAACTGACTGAATTAATCTGGCATGTTGTCGGGACTGTGCATCGACCACGTTAAACCTCCACAAGGAAAACCTTTTTTCTAATTGCATTAGTGTTCGTCAAGAATATAATTAGTGGCAATTTCACGTAAGGAAAATTAGAATCAGGAAAAGTTCCAAAAGTAGGCACAAAACGCCGAATCAAGACTTCCAAGCAAAAACGTACTCGGAGTAGGTCATGCCGCTGGCTTGCCCTTCAGTAGGGAACACCAGACTATACAGAACCTTCTGCAGTTACAGAAGTTGCAGTGATTAAAGCACTTGGATGAGCTAGAGTGTTGATGAATCAGCGCGGCGATTTTAAAGAAGTCCCTATCTGATCAGTGCTCTACTTTGTGCTTGCCCCTATGGTGCTGTAGATCTTACTCTGCTCACTCTGTATATATGGCCACAGTTTTTTGTAAAAGTGAAGGGACTCTCGCCCTAATCCTTTCTGAGAGCCGGCTCTAACTATACTACTTGTGGAGAACCATAATCTCAAGTTGATTAGCATGATACCTGAGAGACTAGTAGACTGAACCTTGTGCTGATAGGTTTTTTTGACTTAAGCTGGGAATAAGTTTTGGCAAGGAGAGTAATTCTATAAAACCTTGGAAAACGCCTGGAAACCTGAGGAACTCGCAAAGCAGAATTTAAATTAAGTGGAATTTATTATTCATTTAAAATATTTCCATGAAAACATGCGGCTTGTCTCTATTCTAAGTTCCCTTCTTCAAAACATTTGCCTGTCGGCAATTTTAGGATATCAAGGAACTTTTCTTCTGACGGATTCCTTTATTCACTCTCGAGCTTAACGGCAGATCGATGTACGCGCTCGTCTTCTTCTTCGTTGCTCTCGCTGAAGTTCATTGATGTCACCTCTCTTTGCACGGCAAGAATTTCCAGCCAGTTGTCGAATCGGGCACTGTTGTGTTTGCAGTTCGCTGTTATTTGCCTCAGAAATACGTTGCGATTCGCCAACATACAGTAAACAGAGGATGAATAAAATTAGCCCTAGTCGATGGCAAACCAGTTCTAACCAGTTGTGTTGGCTGGAAACCCAAAATGCACGATGGCGTCATGCTAAATGGCATCTTTCAGGGTATATTTATGATTCGTTGCTAGGCAACTACGGCCACCAAGATGTATACATACAAAACTCGTAATCCTGTCTCGCTAAACGATACCACGCGTTCCACGCGTGATGTAAATTTCCACAACATTATAAACTTGTTTGTCTCTTTGCTTTTTGTCTCAGGCTGTTCGGCAAGTGTCTCTTCAAACTCTGAAAGGCCTTGCTACATTGCCTGCCTCCAAGCTGAACGCTCTGAAGCCAATTAAAGTTTCCCATTCATTGAGGTCAAAGCCTAAGGCATTCAAAAAGCAAAACAAAGCAAAAGAAGAGATCACGCGGATATTTTATTTGGACTTTGGACTTTGCTCTTAGTCTAGAGAGGTTGAAGAGCTTTTACGTCTGACCTGATCCGGAGGTGGACGCCCTTTGTTGCATCTCCAAAGGCTTCTTTCAGGAAGACAGCGAAGAAAATCCCAAATAAAGTCGGCGCGAGGACACAACCCTGCTCCCTCCGCTAAGGATGTCGAAAGGGTCTTTGAGCCGTCAAAGACTTCAGTGCCCTTCAAGTCCTAATGAAAGGATCTAATGATGCTGAGGAGCCTGGGTGGACATCCGATCTTGGAAAGAATCGTAAATAGGCCGTCTCTGCTTACCAGGTAGAAAACTTGCGTGAGGTCTATGAAGGCTACAAAACTGGTTGCCGTTGTTCTCTGCATTTCTCCTGCAGCTGTCGGAGGGAGAGCACCATACCAATGGCGGGTTGACTGGTTGGCTCAGAAACCACATTGCGACTCTGGGTAGACCGTCTCTCCGCCAAAACCTGGAGCCTCTTCAGCGCTGCTCTGGCGAACAACTTCCCTACGACGCTAAGGAGGGAGATGCCACGGTAGTTATTTCAGTCGCTCCTATCGCCTTTGTTCTTGTACAGTGTGACGATGTTTGCATCCCTCATGTCCTATGGTACCTAACCTTCTCTCTAGCAGAGACAAAGGATTTCGTGCAGCTCAGAGATGATGTTTCGTTTGTAGCACTTCAGGACTTCAGCAGGAATGCTTTCCTGACCAGGTGCTTTGCCAGAGGCAAGGGAGTCGAGACCCAGGTTTAACTCTTCAAGGGTTGGATCACTGTCAAGCTCCTCCAGCACAGGAAGGCACTTGATGGCGTTCAGTGCTTCTTCTGTTACTACATTCTCTCTGGAGTATAGCTCATAGTAATGCTGCACCCAGCATTCCATCTGCTTCGCCCGGTCTTCGATGAGCTCACCTGCGGTGGACTTCAGAGGGGCAGTTTTCGTCTTTGCTGGGCCTAGGGCCTGTTTGACACCATCATACATCCCCTAATGTTGCCTGTATCAGCGACGGACCGTATCTGAGAGCAGAGTTGAAGCCAGTAGTCTTTATCATATCTCCTTGTGGTCTGTTGGACTTTGCTGCGTGCAGCTCGGAGGACCTGCAGGTTGTGTTTGCTGGGACAGGCTTTTCAAGCTGCCAGGGCGCTCCTCTTCTCATCAATTACTGGTGTCATCTCCTGGGAGCGGGACTCAAACCAGTCAACAATCTTGTTGGTCTTCCTGCCGGAAATGGACAAGGCAGCGCTGTGAACAGCATTCTTATCTATCGCATGCGTTAGCATTGGGCAGGCCTGGAAGAAATTCATCAAGTACACGTGCAAATTTCTCTACTTTTACTGCGAGGCCTTCCAGGCTTTATTTGTGAGATACATTTTCTTTGTTCGTGGTTTTACTTTGCTGCACACCAAGGAGTGGTCTGTATGGTAATCAGCACCCTTATAACTGCGTGTGATCTTGATGCATGGAAGGGTGGAGCGTCTGGTGAAGATCAGGTCAAGCTGATGGCAGTGCTTAGATCTTGGGTGTCTCCAGGAGACTCTGTGTTGGGGGCTTGGTATTGAAGAACGTGTTGCTGACACAGAGGCTGCAATGACAGCAAAACTCTACCAGGCATTGGCCGTTTTCGTTCATCTTCCCAATGTAGAACTGATCCAAGCAAACGGACCATGAGCTTTGATCAGCACCAACTCTGGCATTGAAGTCGCCGATAATGAACAGTAGCTCTTTCGCAAGGATTCCCTTGATGGTGGTTGCCAGTTTGTCCTCCGCTTCTTCTGGGGATGACAGAGTCGGAGCATGATTAGAGTGACCGGACCCACTGATGAATGGAGTTTTAGCGACAAAATTCTTTTCCTTACATCTGCAGGAGTTGGATCCCAGCTGCCATTAAAGGTGAAATTTCTTTCCCTGATAGACCCTGAATCTGGCAGCTTCGTCTCTTGAAGAGCGACTATGTCCATTTGCAGTCTGGTTAGTTCCATATCGATAATTGCTGTCTTGCGCGCGTCATCGATTTCTTGCAGGTCGTCCAAAAAGCGTGGTGTCAATGTCCTGACGTTCCGAGTGCCCAGCCTTTAGGCAAGAGATCTCATCTTTCTATTGCATGGTGCAGAGTTGTCGATCCGCTTGTATGATTTCACCCTATGCCACAAGCATCCCGGTGAGATTAACGGACCATGGCGTTTGAGCACCTTATTGATTGGGGGCTACCCAGCTTAAGGCGGGTGGTAGCTGCCAAATGAGATGCGATGACCTCTCCCCCCGTCGGGAGAAACCCCTGGCGTCACGCTCTGCGCCAATCGAGCAGGAAACTTATAACCGGTAAACTGCTGTATAACCTTGTTGTGTCGACGCTGTATAGCGAAGCTAGAGTGTCCTCTCCAGTACGCGAAGCCTAGGTAGAGCAAATATGGAGGATGGACTGTTACCCAAGCAGCAAATCCCCCCTTTCCACGTCACTGAAATGATCCAATCGGAAAGCAATAGCCAATACGGTTGGTTCCAGCAACGTCGCAGTAGTTGCCAGGACGTGACCGTATACAGCCCCAGGCTGCCTGTCGGAACTCCGGCTCCGGATTCATTCTCGAAGTTGACTCGTGAAGCCTTTTCCATGACTGGTTATGGTCAAAAGACAGCGGAGGTTTGAGTCCCATCTGCCCGAAGCAACTGGTGTTAAGGCGCCAGAGAAACCCCTCCTTCGCCCCTTCTGCTGTCAGTAAAAGGAGGTTCGCCGGGCTTAGAGACTAAGCCGCGCGAGCAGGCCATGGCCCAGGAGCTGGACTTGGTTGTCATAGGCTATAAGCACACACGCCATATGGGAGAATTTTATAGGTAGTGGGAGCTTAACCCCGCAACCATCCCCGGCTACGACAACCCTTGAACCCGATAATAATAATAATGATAACAATAATAATAATAATAATTTTTTTTTTTTAATACACAATTTTATTAAAAAACTATTAAAATCCTATTACAATTAATTCGCTTAAAAAAAAGAAAAAACTATTCATTCAAAAACACTATTTACAATTTCTGTCTATTTAAAAAGCACTTAATTTAGCTTAAAAATAAGTTAATTAAAACTAAGAAAAATTTTTTCGAATTAAAAAACATTTCATTTCAATAAAAAAAAAACTGTCAACCTCTAAAATTCAAAAGTTTCTTTCAACTGCTAAAAAAACAAAGAAAATAGTAATAATAATAATGAAATAAAAAGATATATATGATAATATATATATAATAATAATAATAATAATAATAATTATAATAATAATAGTAACAACAACAACAATAGTAATAATAATAATAATGATAATGATAATGACAATAATATCAGTAAAGTGCTCGAGGTTTCCACTTCGACTAGGTCAGCCTTTCCTAAATGGACGAATTGTGAATTCGAAAAAGCTAACTTGAGGTAGAACCCAATTTTTATATGCTTGGTCGTAATAGGCGCCTCGTCAAGCTTGTGTCGGGTTGTTATAGTTACGGTTCTTGAGCTGCAGCAAGCTTATTTCAGCTCTATGAGTGCGCTTGTAATTTGCTAAAAATCAACAGCAACTCTCCAGCATAGGCAATAAAATATATGAAGGTTTATAAGCAAGTATATTTCTGTGGCTAATTAATTACTTTCTGTTCTGACAATTTTCTTAATTCAATATTTTTCTTTTCATTTGCTTAAGCTATGATTTTAAATAATTACAGCTAATGCGAGCATCCGAGCATATTGTATCGGAAATGTCTTTTTCACATCTCAGGCCACTTAAGGCATGACTATCTAATTAAATATACATATTTTGATAAAATGCAATTTAGAACGGTTTGCTTCTACCAATGATCCTAAAAATTGGACTACAAATGTAGCTTAATGGCCTTAGCAATATGAGACATTTTAGAAGCTTAAATTTTCGTCACGTGACTTATAATTGAGAATTAACGGTCAAAATATTTACTCTAAAATGGGGAAAGAATAATGATGGAGCAACAAGTTTTTTTAGGTGTATACATTTCAGAGGCTATTAATAAGGTTCTGAAAAATTCGCCTTGTACGTGTGTTTACGTTATATAGGGGTCGGCAAATAAAGGGAAAAGTGTCTTGTGACTTGTTAATTAGTTAAATAGGTAATAGGCTATATAACATTTCCAATCATACAAGGCGAATTTAAGATTTACACTGTTTATGTAGCATTTTGGTGTTGAAAATTCCTAAAGATTAAGTTTTGCATCACTTCCCCGTTTAGGAAAACAAATTTTGTGACGTCATTGACGAAGCAATGTCACGTGTTATTTGAAATTACGTTTTACGTGTATTTTCATTGAGCCACATTTGCAGTTCACTTTTCAGTATCACGGATGGAAGCAAACCAGTTTAAATAGCATTTTACAAAATACGCATATTTAATTAGGTAGTCATTCCTCAAGTGGCCTGAGATGTAGCTCAGTGTAGGATGCTAGGGAAAATGAAAACTCTCCAAGGAAAGCATATATAAACCTTAAGAAAATAAGCGTGTATCAACCAAACTTTTATTATCCTGCATCTCTCTAGACACATTGCTAATTTCTTGTGCCATTAGTTTTATGACTTGCATTGTTCTTTCCAGGTCGGTTAAGTAGGTGCAGTGGAAATACAATTTAGTGTACTTTCTTGTGTTTTTTTATTACCGTTCAATTTTGTTCGAAAAAAAACTTTGAAATCAATGTACAGTTTGCACTGAACACCAAATGATTGCGTTAGATGTCAGGGGAACGCAACCTAAACTCAACCCGCGAGAATTAAGCCTAGGCACGAACATTTAGCAGAAAGAACCAAACTCGTTTTTTGTGTATAGGCTGAGTACCGAAAAATAGTCGTAGACTTTAGGCCTCTTGTTCCCAGAGCCCGTAGTTTCTTTTGTTTAGAAATGCTACGGGGGATAATGCGAACCTTAATTCGGATAATGTACAGTTGAAACGACTGTTTGTTTGCAGAACTAAGGCAAGTAAACTGCAGGCGATCAAATATTGTGAATTCACTTTGGAAAACTACACACTGGAAAGCGACGTGAGAGTAATAGACTCGATTACGAAAAACCGTTCTGTGTGACCGCAAGAGCTACGCTAAATGTTAAAAAACAGTTGTGTTGTGTTCAGTTCGTTGGGGGGAAAAAACTTCTTAATGCGTTGTTTGTTTAATACAAAGGACGTTTTTATATTTCATAGGGTTATATTTATTAAAACAGCTGCAAAAGAATTTAAGCATACTGCGCTGACTCAGTCTTGATAAAAAAGCTCTCATATCTAAATTCAACTTTAGCACTAACTAGTCTTAGGTTATCATTACCCTGCTTTGAACAATCCGGCCTCGGCGTAACTACTCTATACTCCCAAAGAGTTTTTAGGCCCGTAAAATTTTTCTAATCCATTGTTGAATACGCCTAGAGCCAGTTTTAGGCCAATTTAGTTCTCGATCTTGTAAAGACCTGTAAAGTTTTCAAATTTTTCCGTTTGAGACTTTACCAAAAATCACAGGTCTGCTAAAGAACTTCACGGTGCACCTAAAATACCTTCTCTGGACCGAAGTGTTTTCGGGAGTACTAAGAAACGCTAACCTGCGAGCAGAGGTTTCTCTCTGGCATGGCACTTAGCATTTGCGAACAAACTACGCGACTCGTAGCAAGCGATGCGAACGACTTTGTAAATACTAAAAGCCATGCCGGAAAGAAACCTCTGCTCGAACTGGGTAGAGAAACGGGCGCCTAAACCAAAAATCGAGACTTCCAGGTATCTGTAAATCTTCAAATGTCTTGTTTGTATAACAGACGGCCGGTAATGGAATGAAAACCAAAACCACCAGTGTGATAAAGAAACACATTTTGTAACAGAGACTTAATTAGGGACAAGAGCCATAATGGCTCTTGTTGGGGAATAAAGCTCCAAGATTTGACAAACGGTGCACCGGAGCTAACCGGGATCCTTACATCAAGTGGATCTGCACTTCGTTCGTACGTATCGTTTTATTTCTGGTATTGTCTCATCCAGTTGCAGGCAACTCTAAGATGTGACTGAAAGGCTTATTCTCTTATTCGAGTTAGTATTTGGACAGCTCAATTTCCATTGGGTAAAATTAGTCCTCCCCCTCACCTTGCTTAAGAATCTCCTCTAATATTAATATAGATGTAGACAAGGTTAAAAGCGGAGCTCTTTTTACATTCTGAGCCATTCACTTAACGATCAATGCACTTTAAAATAGTATGGCTTAGTCAATCGCTAAGGGGCCAAGCTCCCTGACCACATTGGCATTTGTATTACTCATGATTAATAAAAGTAGAGGAAATTCTGAATATGTTGATCTTAACACCTTGCTCCTTTTCCCAAGGCTTTGTTCCAACAAAATGATTTACTTTAGGACCGCAAAGCTTAATTAGCAATATTTTCTAACTTCGAGCAACATATGGACCATATGGTTGTTGGCCTTTCATGATGACTGTGCATTTACACTTAGATATTCCATATCTCATCTAAAAGTATGATTTTGGCAGGATAGCTATGTCAGTTAGCAGCCGGGCAGAATATGAATTTGGAGAAAGTAAAACCTGCGTGCCGTTCTAGCTAGCTCTTTCATGCACCATCAGTATAAGTGCAAGACAATTCACTGTAAAAAAAAAGAAAGAAAAAAGAAATCCAAGCACATGTTTTCAGCGGGATAGTTTTCCAAAGAAAACCCTGTCAACGATTTTTCAGAAAAGATTATATTTTCATTTACCTTATTTCGCGGTTGTTGTTGCATGCGTTTGATCTTCGTTGTTAACCCGGATAGCAAGTCGGGTCTCATAGCTAGCGAACCTTCAGTGGAGCATACAAGTCAGTTCAAAATTGGAAAAAAATGACCTTGGTGACGCAACGAGGATTACTAAGGTTTTAACAGCAGTCCGAGTCGAACCCAGATACAACGATGTGCCGCGGGATCCACAATAGATTTAACCTAAGGTATTAGTCATTCATTATACCCGGATTAATTCGTTGCATAGACTATATAAGTCATAGGGGTTCTTTAATATCAAGTTTTGATTGGCATGTAACTGGAATCACTTGGAAGCTCCTCGGTTTTCCAAAGATATGATGTGAAAACTTCTTCTTCTTCTTTTTCTTCTTCTTCCATCCACAATCGCAGTCTATTGGATCGTCTTGGAGTATAATGATTAATAGTCAGTGCAACTGAGATCGCCTGAATTTCATCTACGGCGTCTCTTCGAGTCGCAGCGACTCCCGCCAGAAAGTCAGCTCTCGGATTTCGAGTCCCGGCAGTGTGCAAAAACATGAAGTATTTATAATGACTAGAGGAGATGGCTGAATTCAATCTGAAGTGCAAGAAGGAACGATGAGGCCTGAATTTAGTTAAGAACTATAAGTTATTTTTCAAATTTGTCTTGACTGAATTATACTTATAGAATCTTGGCGCTATTACCATTTTACTACGCGCAGAATTAAGTGTGAACTACGTCATAATTGATGTCAAGATAGTAGGAATATTTCTACTGTGGCGAAATTGCTAACTTGTAAAGGGTGAGACGAGGGGAAAAGATTGGCGATGTCAAACAAAATGGTTTCCTGAAAAGACAGTGACTGAATTTATAAATGAAGACCTAGCTACATCAACTTAAACAAGTAAGTTTTATTTGCTATTTTTCTGGGCAGTTGCTAGACATTGGCTGCGCGTGGGCCAGCTTTTTCAATTTCTTGTAGGTAGGAAGAGGATATGCATATTTTCCGGCGGGTCTGAATTTCGCTATGATGAAGACGAAACAGATTTTTAAAAAAAACCTCTTCCGTTTTCCAGATATTTTGATTGGTTAAGTCTTCCTTGTTCGGCGGGTTTAAGTACTGAATATGCTGAGCGAGTACAACTCTGACAAAACATATATCACCTCACTGCAACCTTGAAAACGCAACATGCTAAGGTTTTAAAGAAAATACATACCGAATAAATAATAATTCAATTGGACATGTATATAACCATAACAAGTCTTACGCTACTTCCTTGTAATTTCGGTCGTATTAGTTCACAACTGATCTGACGAGACGTGGATTCTGCCGGTAGGGTAGGGAATACGCGGGGAGGTGTGGGTTATTTCGGGACCCTCGGATTGGAAGGATCTCAAATCAGCTGATGACAGGCGATCCTTCCGACTGCCCAGCTGAGTTTCAGACTTTGACTGTAGACGAGCATTGCATCGCGGGTCCCAATCCAAACAGGTTCCTTTCTTCTAAGTCCTTATTGTCAAAATTGCAAATCCGCCATGCAGTGATGCTCTCATTTGTACGTGTTTGACATTATGTCTAATTATATTAGCATAAAGAAACGCTGAACGACTGATTCAAAGATATCAATTTTCCAATAAAAATAAAATCATGCAGTGGGTGGTTTTTCACGGGTTTTCAAAAGCAAAACAAAATTACGACGACCGTCTGCATAAGGGCTCTTTTAGAATATTAGAACCTTAGAATAAGTTATTTCAGGCCATGTTAATTCTCAGCAATTAATTTCAGCCAGTTATTGAAATCCCAAACTTTAGGCGGAGTTAACAATTGAATGCTAGGCCTTAAAAAAAAAACAACAAAAAAAAAAAAACTGCAACCCAGTTTTTGGCCAGTCTCTCAATGCCTATATTTGTGGTCTCTTTTTAAAACAGGCATTTTTTCTACAATCATTAGAAAAGCATTTCGCAAAACGCATGGTAACAAACGTCAGCTGGTGCTTAAGCCGGCAGAGCTGTATTAGCGTGTCATCGTAAATAGTCAATAACGCTACTTTTTAGCATTGTGAGAAGACATTTCAGTTTTTTTTTATTTTCCGACAGGCTAAGCTCCTTTCATTTAAGCGTTTATTTTGGAACTGATTAACGAATTTTAAGTGAAAGATTGCCAATCGAGAAAGCCGTAACCTTGAATTGAACACCGTCACGTTTCACTGTTTAAATTATTGCGATTCGACCCGTTGTCGCTAAATATTTATCTTGTTTTACTGTCTAGTTTATTTTCCAGTATTATTTTAAGAAGTAACTTGCGAAAGTTAGTGACGTGCTAGAAACATTGCTTTCAAGCATTATGAAACATTATGTGTATAACTAGACATTGAAACGTTTCAAACAAAGAAACCTATGAAACAATTCTTTTAAACCCAAGTTGTTATAAGATCGCTTCGATCGCTGAATAACATCTGATGTTTTGGAAGATTGCAGCTAGACTTGTCCACAAGTCCACTTTTTTGACGAAAGCAAGCAAAGTCGTTTTCCCCACTAAATTATAACCCAACCCATATGCACTTTAAGAAAGCCTAGACTATATCGTGTTTGCAGCGCCATTTAGAACCCGGTTAACATAAAAACGGCCTTTTCGGTCGGTTATTCGCCCAAGTCAATATTGCCCTGAATATATAAATATTAAACTATGAATCTCTTTGCTAAAACAATAAAAGCTTCGGGTTTAAAACTCTTGCCGTTACTAGAGAAGATAAGAGATGTCCCAGAGGCCCTTTTTGCAGGTGTCTTTGTACTCTTTTTTCTAGTCAGTCTTGTATTTCAAAAAGACCTCCACCCCCGCCATTTGTGTTCATTTCTCTACAATAGTTCGTATCAAACCGCACCGCGGAAATATAATTAGCTGCTACGATTATGCAATAGTAAGAATAAAAATAAACTCAGTGACATCACAACCAATTTTTCTGACGGCTGGCCATCTAAATTTAGCAATTTGAGTAAATATTAGGTTTTAACGCGTACCACTCTTAGCGACTGACATTAAATTAATTATTGCGCAATGCTCATGTGAGCGATCACGCGATTTTAGTAGCAAGTACGAGAAAGTAGAAAAAAATAGACAATTGGTTATTTTCATAAATTTGCTTACAAGCGCCGGCCTGTAACTATTGCAGACATTTTCTCAGTACTGAAAGAAAACGTTAATTTGTTCAGTTAGACGCAATCGGCAACAGGGACTAGTACTCAGTGAAAAGTTTGGAGTAATCTTCATCATTTCTGCACCAAAAACGGGAAATTGGAAAACTAACGATTTCAAAAAACGAAGACACGTAAGCTGTTCATTTTTTCGTTACAAAGGTGAGTTCTGGAAGAATTTTTTTAGCGGTGATTTGAGGACTGTTATTTATACCAGTTGCGTTTAGTGCTCTAATTTTTTTAACATTATAGACCCTCATAATGAGATGCAACGGTTAAAAAAAAAAAAAGGAAAAGGAAAAACACCTAAAACCGAGGGTCATCTCGGGTTTAAACAACGGCGTTATTTTAAATGTAAAAATATTTAAATTTTACTTTTAAAATGCACAAGGAAGGTCTCGTAAGCGTTTGGGAAGCTCTTCATAACCTTGCAATCGAGTGTGAAACTGAAGAAGACCTATTCAGTAGTAACTTTCGTCAAAAGCGAAAAGACTCGTGAAACCTAGCGTGCATTTCGCGAAAAGTGTTTTAAAAAATAATCCTGAACATATACTGAAATATAATGATATTCAGCAAATAAAATAGTAAAGATTGATGCTTGACTTTGCATAACGAAAATGATGGATTACACGTTACGATGGCGTTTCTGAACGGGAAATTAGCCATCAACTGTGAGCTAAACTGCATCCATGAAATTTGAAAACTTTAGGTTACACAAGATACATTCTTCTTAACTATATATGAAAAACAATATCATTACTACCAGTTAACAAACGCTTATGCTAGTTATTTTTTAAATGCCATGGCTAAGAGGTGACATTTTTCAAGCACCCCCTAGTTTGAATGATTAAAATTGCTCTAGACAGGCTATAAACGTGAACAATTTTTTTGGAAGTGCCCTGTTTTATTCTTTTATACAAGCCCCAATAACATCTAGCCGTTTTTACTAAAAACCGAAGAGAAGCGCAACAAAAATCTGCGTTATCCGCGTATCTTTTAAATTTATTTCATTACCCGTTTTCTATCTTTTTTAAACTTTGAAGTAATATATCAAACATGAGATGCAGTGTTTCATCACCAGATGAAACACCGAGAAGAGAGTTGAAAATACGACGCGCAGCGGAGTATTTTTGACGAACTTCGAGGTGTTTCATCTGGTGATGAGACACTGTGTCGAATGTTTGATATTTCTTCTCAAACAAAATCATTTTTGAAGGAGAAATTAAGGATGCAAATACTAAGCAGTGTTTCATCCGATTTCCAAACACTCATTAAACATTAATTTCCTTTGTATTTTCTTAATGAATTTATTAATGAGTTTGAGAATCACAGTTGAAATTAGTGTTTGTTTCACAACACATGACCTATACACCTCGAACCTTACGAAGGCCCTCTCCAAACACCAACTTTTTGCCAAAGTCCCTAACACACATCAACGTCCATTAACAAAAAAAAAGTTTTTTTGCGCTGGTATTTTTTTTACTTAGTAAATTTCACTAATGTTAAGGAGAAAACTGGCCGATTGACTGACAACCCAGCTTTCTTTTAGAACTAATTAATTTGAATTGCAATGGAGAGTTACTGAAAAGTTATCATCTTCGCAATGGTGAAATTATTACATATAATCTGATGCCTTAAATTTCGCAACACCGTAAGTTAGACTTTATCATGTCCTTAAATTCATTGGTATATGTACATTATAATTCAAAACTCTGTAAACAACAAAAAGAAGAATCTGTAGACGAATTTGTTCAAGTTAATTGGCTGAGCTCACAGTGATTAATGGGACCGAATGGCGTGAAGCTGAGTAAACGGATCAAGTTGACAGGAGCCCATCACTAGGCTCCTGTGTTGATTAATAAAAATGGCGCTGTTTTCAAAGTCTCGTTCTCATGTAGACTCTTTGTCTAACGTCTTCGCATGAGGAAAAATTCCGAGAGTTTTCGCACCCGTTTTTAACCCAGTTATCACTAAGTCAACTTATTAACCCAGCTCATACGTACTA
This sequence comes from Porites lutea, assembly GCF_958299795.1. NCBI lineage: Eukaryota > Metazoa > Cnidaria > Anthozoa > Scleractinia > Poritidae > Porites > Porites lutea. The sequence continues at coordinate 19,328,416 of NC_133211.1, read as the reverse complement.
AATAGAAGTTTGCTTTTAAAGACGGATCCATCTTGGTCTGTGTACGCTTTGTTGTTCTTAGCCACGCGTGGCAAATTCGGTGTTTCATGCATACTCATGTCTTATCTAATGATATCAGTAAAGGTGGGCGATCTCTAAATCGTGCAGCGCTATACATTTTCTTGCGAAATAGTTTATTCAATTGATTTGAAATAAGATACATATTATAAAACCGAAAAAAAAAATGTTACGAGTCACGTATTTATCCGTGAATTTGCCGAATTTATCTCTCAATTTTTCAGCGCACAGTGATATGTTGACTAAGGTCACTTGTAAATCTAAAAAAAAAAAAAAAAATTGGACTACATTTTTTTCGAGAGAGCTTACTCTTCCTACAAGTCTTTAGCTCTCAGAATTAGTATCAAAAGTCAGTTATTCGAGTTGTAGGTCTTTGATATCGGAAGCTTTTTTTTTTTTCTGGGATCTTGGGCATCACATCCTCGCGCGCCACTTTTGTCGGAGTCATAGCTTGGCCAGTGTAGCTGCGTACATGATGGCGATCATTTTGACCCAAGAGCCACAATGGGCTTGTTTTGACCATATCTTAGATGTACGCGAGCTTTCGAACATTTCATTTTATTGTTTGTTAACAAACATGCAAAAAGAAAACTATCTAGCTATGCCAGACAAAACAGGTGCATAAATGGCCGGGAGTCGCACGTTTCTTAAACGACACCACAATTTTACCGAGGAAAAACTTCAACAACTGAAAACTTATCGCATTTGCAAAAGTGGACGTTTCCCAACAACGTAATGGTCACATGATCAACTGCATTTACCGCGGGCCCTAGTCACACTTAATTCCCGTGGTTAGGCTAATACTTGAAAAACCAGCTTTTGAACCTTTTTACCTGCTCACATGATACTCAGGAAACCAAAGTGTTGGTTTCCTACTCAAGCCTGCGAATATAGCCGTTTCTTCACTCTCCCAGCCGCTGGGATCGTTTCTCCGCGGCGAGGAGCGAAGGAACATGGCTGTTCTCGCAGACGTTTTTACTCTGGTAAATTCTGTTTCAAGTGCCGTTTATTTTTCATTACCTTGGCAGACTATTATTTCCCGGGTCATGTTTCTTTAACTTAGTGCATCGTCATTGTTTCACCACGTTTCTGTCTGCCATGGTCGATCACTATAATGTTGTTTTTTGTTTATCTAACAGTTGTAATTGTACAGTCGCAAATATTGAAAGCGACCGCCACGGGAATCCATAAAAGTGCTTGGTCGCACCCTCAACTACACCTGCATGGTCATTTTGCGAGAAAGCGCTTTCATAACGGCGACAATGTGATAAACCTGAAGCTTATTGAGAGTGTTTTTTAAGAGTTTTTAGCAATGCAAATAGCTAGGAATATTTTGTGAATTTGCAATAAATTCAGGTAAAATACTATAAAGTACAGTCGACTCCCGATAACTCGAACCTTCAAGGCAAATCGAAAAAAGGTTCGAATTATTGGGAGTGCGAAGAAAATAGCCGAGAATAAGGTAAAAAACAGTTTTTACTGCACAGTGAACATTTTAATCACATTTGATTGTAGAAATGTCAAGTGAAAATTAAAAGATACTTCTAGATTATAAATCACAACGTAACGTAACAAAACATAGCCTAAATAGAGCATGCGTTTTACTGTTTTGAGAAGAAAACCTGCTTCACGTTAGCCTGTGACAATCAACGTCAGCCTCCTCTAGTAAACTATACTCCTACAACACGTCAATAGGAAATCCAAAATTCAATGTTTCGGACGCCAGTAGACGGCTTTTTCCCGACTTTGTAAGGGCTCACAACATGGTTCGAGTTATTGAGGGTAAAATTATATAGAAAATGACCTGAGGGGAAACGAAAATTGGTTCGAGTTAGCGGGAGTTCGAGTTATCGAGGGTAAAATTACAGTGAATGTATGAGGGAAATCCAGAGGAAATCGATTTTGATTCGAGTTAGCGCGAGGTTCGAGTTAGCGAGGGTTCGAGTTATCGGGAGTCGACTGTAGTTGCTTTTTTATATCACTTACAAGGTTCTCAATAAGTTCTAAGTAGACCGTATATGGGATGTAAATTTACAAGGACGGCTTGGTAATCGAGTGCTGAAGGCAATCATTTCAGGCTTTCACTCTCTAATACTGACCCTTTTTCCCCACAAAGTAGACGGTCAAACTATCAAAATTCAAAGAAGGCAAGGTTTTTAGCCGGTTGCCGGAATTTAGTTAATGAGAACTCACGACTGACTCATCACGTTCGAAGTCAACGAACAATCAGTGCTTTTGATATTATGTAGTCATCAAGCCAAGGTCAATGACCAGTCTATTGGAGTGATGCAGAATGATTGCCCCCTACGAGAGCTTTTTATCAAAGAGTTTGAGTGACATCTCAAACGAGGTTTCACAATGCTAATCGTAACTAAAGCTGGTCGCGTACGAGAGTGGTTGCACTTAACTTCACTTTCGTCTTCGCTGAATTTTTCATTTCCTTTTAATTATGTCTTTTCCATGTTTCTACTTGAAAATACATATAATTGAAATAAAGAAAAGAAAAGTTGCTCCAAGGTAAGGAACAGACCTAAAGACATCGTTCTCAGTACAAGCTTATTGCGATGAATTTTAAAATTTCATGGGAGCTTGAGTCGACTAAAATGCACAAATGTCATTCGGTAAGGCGTCCGTACTTCTTGACCTTGTATATTGTATATTACTCAGATGGATAAAATCAGTTTCAGCTTAGTCACTTTTTCGGCTTTAATTGATTTATTAACAAAACGAACATGGCTTCCAAGCATAGACCAAATGCTTGCTTATGTAGAATTTAGTCCTTTAAAAAGAGATCTTAAAAACTGAACGCTTGTGTGTAAGGCGTGTTTAACCACGAGGTAACTATATGTGGAGTGCCGATGCAGACGTGCATACGAGCATGGAGAAATTGTTTTAAACAAACAAAAGATGACATGTGGTAGTCAATAACTAAGTACAACTTCATTTGTTGCAAAAGTAAAGACATTTATTCTTGTCAGTTGCTTCGACAGCTATGGCAAATGAGTTTTATTAAGGTCTGGAATAAAATATAAAAAAAATATGAAAGAAAGAAACTCAGTGATATTGCACGACTTGATTTCCATTTGTTTCACTAAGAACGGCCATCGACGTGGGATTAAGCATGAAAAAAGCGTTTGGGACACGAAGAAGGTAAAACGTAGCCCATAATGTAAGTTAATTTGGGATTAACCTTGGCTTTCTTGGCAACACCAAATTATTCTATAGCGTAAGAGTTCTCATGTATCCTTTTATGTTCATAATTCTTGGAAGTGCAACAATTTAAAATCAAATTTAAGAAAAGAAAAACCAAAAAAACAGTACCGAAACATTCCCTTCTTGCCTCACACATTTTCTTGTGAAAAGACTGAAAAATTTGAAATGCCAATTTAAGTTTATTGGAGGGAGTATGGCATTCTCTGCAAATATTTCTGCGCTTTCAGCTTTACCTTAGAACTTAAAACAAGGGAAGTCTTCTTCTTTTTCAAAATGTGAGCTGCAAGAATTATGTAAACAAAACGTGTTAGTGGGTTTTTCGATGAGAATGAAATGTCCATTAAAAAATCAAATATTGCATTGAGCAGACATGTCAGTTAATGAACGCTCCTGTTTGCAAACCCACATACATCCAACTACTTTTGTGACGTTTAAATAAGAGTTATCCATCCGGCAAGAATACGTATGCCCCTTTATATATAAATACTATTATCTTCTTCGGTATTGGTTCGTTTGAGCGAATCAGTGCGCGAACAAGAACAGTCCTACAGCTATTTATATGTTGGCTTGACATTTTGTGGTCAATGAAGACTGTACTGATTTAAGCAACAGCAGGTAAATTGTAATTGAATGTGTTAGGTTGTCAGTACCATTAATAGGTGGACACTACCATAATTTATTTAACAATTATTTACAGGAAAGCCTATTTGAAAGTCGCAAATTCATGGTGTTGTTTACTGACGTTTTGAAAATCGATAAAAAAAAAGCTGATTAGAAAGAATAGACAACGAGGCGACTGTTACATCATGCAGGTTAACTAAAAGAGTTGAGGAACAGTAAAAATAATAGGGGGCCTAAATTCACTGCGCGCTTGGTTGTTGAACGCGCCCTTCTGTTATTTCCTTTACACTGTCACTACCCCCCAGGTGTCTAAATTGGCATTGACGGGGGGTAGTCTCACGGAAATGACGCATCCCACACTCGCTTCAGGCGTTAGGTTTCGCAACAATAGCGTGGGTTGCCTGTGGATCGAGCACGTCTTTCCCTCTGCCCACGTAAATAGTAATCGTTAATAGTCGAGGCTTTGCTGTAGCGTTTGAACATTTGAACTATTCAATTAACTATCCAGGGTCCTCAATGATATCAGCATTTTATGCTACAGCCAGTCACCCTAGCTAAATAACATTTAGTTATGATAACATTTATCACAAAAAGCACCCAACAAGGTGAGGTGAACTAGGATTAGCGTTCTTCCCAGCCTTCATCGCCATTGTTCCTCTGAACTCACTTTGCAGGATATCAAGGATAGAGTCCGAGTGATGGCATACTTTTAGGGAAAGAAATTCTGTTAGGGGTTAATCATGGAATTCAGTGTGTACGGTCGAAATTTCTTCCTGGGATTTCCTTAATAATGCCGGATGCGTTATTTAGTTATTTTTAAAAAAGATCACATCTGCATGATCACTTATTCATATCGTCTTCTCTTGAATGCCTTGAAAAGGGTAACAAAATGAAGAGATTTCGTCTTACATAGGCTCAGGTCTCATTTAGCACAACCCTAAAATGTTATGTTCTATGAATTGTAATTAACAACTGGAAAAATTACTCCCCATCCCACTCCCTCCAAAAAAAGATCATTTAGCTGATTTAAAAATAAGTTGGAAAACTGCTACCTTAATAAATATAATTACAGTCTAAGTCAATATCACAGGTGTTTGTGTTTCACCACCGGATAGACAGAACACGTTCGCATGTGCGCCGTAACGAAGCTCCTTTATGACTTCACTTAAAGAAATTAGTCATCATATCTATTTTGGTGTTATGATAACCGGGCACAACTGGAAAAAATTAAATTTGGAAGTGGGTGGAGGGAGATGGTGAAGGTTGAGAAAGAGACTTTTAAAAATTGAAGTGAGACAACGACCATCAAGTTCGCCGCAACTACATGCAGCAAAAATTTCCTTGTGATTGCCGCTGTTCATATGTTTGAATATGTTTACGTTTTTACCCTCTTCCTTTTTCCAACAACGAAAAGAAAACTCCCTTTATTATTCTTTGTATTTACTAGAGATACCCTGCAGTCTTTTGATTTAACGATGACATATCAGCGCGCATGCATTTACTCAGTGTACCCGCCTGATCTCATAGCAGATGTGACTCGCGTGCCATTTGAAACGCCTTACGGCACCGAATTTCCACTATAATGAAAAACTGGAAAAAAGGCTCTGAAATTTCATGGGTAATGGCATCACGATCCTCGTCAGTGTGAAAGATTTCATTTCTTAATCATACACTAAAAACAACAACAACAACAGAAAAAAAACGAAACTGGCTTGGGGACAACAGTCTAAATAGGACAAGAAAATGTAAGTGATCTATGTCTTATAGTTAAGTTTTTCACAGGAATTGGTACTGTTCATGTTTTAAGGCCTTCCGGAAAAATAAATGATATATATATGCGAGGCCAAAAACCACATGGCTGTCGGCCTGTTTTGAGACTGAATTCTGAAAATGAATGGCTAAATGGGAAACCGTGTTTTAGTGAACATCGCCGCGACAGTACCGTTCAACGGATCCGCGGAAATCAATGATGATGTGCGGAGAATATGCTGTTATGGCTCAGGCTATCAAAATAACTCATTACAACAACTTTATCTAAAGAAGCAAAGTAAAGACGTTTAAGTTCGTTTTAAGTCTCATTAAAGAGAAAATTAAAACTTGACTGTCAGTGGCTGGTCAGCTATTGAGCCTTACAGGTGGACCGGAGAATCGTTGTCATTATCAGTACCATTCAAACGAATGTTGTACGGATCTAAAGAAATATATTGCGTTCCGTGGTGGAATTCTTTGTCTACTAATCAATCTTATATCGGCTGGGTTTCTGAAAATCCCACATAAAATATATGTTAAAAATGCCTTGAGCAGTTCTGATTGAAGCTGAATGGCTAGCAACATGTTGTGGGTTCCGCCGAACTCCACAAGAGAAAAGCGGTGTTTCGACGGTGCACAATTTCGTTAATAATGGCCACATGAAATTAATTATACCATTTGGACTTTCGTTGAGTACAAACTCGAGTTAAAACATCGATCGACGGGCAAAAATTGAAAACCATCTAGCTTTTCTCAATTAAGGTGCTTGGCCTGCGCAAAGGGCTGGCTCCATGTGGGATTCATGTGGACAGCTGGATTGGTGGGCCGATCGATTTGGTGGATCAAGCTATTCAGTTGAACTACGCGTGGGACAGCTAACAACGACGCCTCAGCAGAAATTTCAAGTTTGTATAAGTAGGCAAAATGGATTTCATATAAATAAATATGCCAGCATCATAGTTGCTCAGGTTGAGAGGGTAACCAAACTTGAAAGACTGATTAAGATTGTTCTCCTTACTGACATGCCGAGGGCTGAGCTCCGGTAAAGGTTGGAAAAATTTTAGCAAAGCTTCATTATAAGTTCCCTATAAGCTTACCGTTACCTGTTTATGAAATACATGCAAAGAAAAAGAAGAAATATCAGAATAGTAAAAGAATATTTTAAGTAAGAATAAATATAAAAATGAAAGAAGAACACTGAATAGAATAAAAGAGAAATGAGTAAAAACATATCCCTCGACATTTGTTAGCAACTGGAGTGGGATATGTATGCCACTGAGAATTAGAATATGTTTCATATTTGAAAGATATCGAGTAAGGCTATAGATGATGTGAGTGGTAGAAAGAACAACCAGATAAGGCCGATTTTTCATATTTGCTAACGGCAATTTATAAAAGGATGGAAAAGCCAATTTGATTGTTCGAGTATTAAAGCAATCTGATCTTATATCTCTTGGCAGGAAGATGAAAATCGGTGTTGGCGGGAAAATTGAGTTACTTTACTTGTTTGCATATGCAGAGCCAAACTTCTTATATCAATTTGGAACAAATCAACTTAAAAAATTGACTACTTTTTTTAACTCTGAAAAAGTCCAATAAGAACAAAATAAAGTACATTTCGGTCCCTGACAGAAAATATCTTCATTTGAGTGATATCGATAAGCGCTGTGTAGTTTTGCGTAGGATATCGGCCGTAATGTATGCCGGGATATAATATGCGCGCGTAGGAGTACGGGCAGTCCGCGTGGGCGCGAAATATTCGTCTCTCACATGAATGAGAATCAATGATAGAATTTTACTGAAAGACAAGCCTTGTAGGCTTACGAGGGTGTTTTCTACAGCACCGTCGATGTCTTTAGAGTAGAATTCTGCCGTTTTTCATTCTCGTGGGAAAAATCACGCGACGTCTCACTTTGGTGAAATTCGACTGGTTGTAATCTTTAGGACCGGCAAATTTGAATGAGATGTAGTGTACGGGCGATATCATAAACACAGGTCAGTGAAATAATCATGAACGGATTGTTGTGGTTTTCGAAGGACGATCACTGACGGGGCAACGTGGAAATTTTTGCATCGAGAAAGCGAATCATTCCATGTAAGTACTTCTTCACCTTTAACATTACTCGTGCGTTACTACTAAAGGAATTCGAATGCGCCAAAACTTTTGTCGAGATTCGAGCAGCGAACGAAGCCAGAAGATTTAAGTACATTTACAATTAAACGGCGTACCATTGACCTATGCGGAAATAACTTGAAAAAGCTAAAAAAATTTGATCGTCTCGGGGCACAAACTGACATATAGATTCGGGACACGAAAGTAGAGTACCGAATGAAACTTGATCAGCGGAAATCCGAAAAAAATTGATTGTATATTTTAAAAACTTTTGGTCACATTATTTCCTTTTTGACAATTGCTTAGGACTTCCTGGTTGGCTTAGTAATTTTGAAATTTTAACCACATAGTACTTTAATACATATTTATTGATAAATATTCATTATTTTTATTTCTTATTCGATTTAATTTTAGTAACAAAAATGCAAATCATTTGCTTTCAATGCCGTCTCCGAAAAGGCCAAATTTTAACACCCTCTTCTAGTTTTTTTATCTTGCGAGTGTTACTGTGAAGAAATCATTGTGTGCACACAGGGATCCGGGTGTCAACTTCAGTGTCCAAGTACAAGTTTGAGACTTGGTCCCTTAATCCTGGCGACTGTGTGCTTAAATCCAGGCATGTGTACTTTAAAACGGGGTGTGCTCACATCGGTGAGTAGTGAGTAAAGTTTTCGGGCACCTTGCGAAGTGAGATCATAGTCTGGGGATTACTTGGGTTAATTTGTGTTGGATATGTGCTGCTGGCCTCTCAGAACCCCTCCTCCATTATTCTGTGGCCAATTATTAAGCCCCCTTCTTAGCCACTTTTTGGGAAAATATAATTTTCTGACACTATCTTAACTTTAACAGCCACTTTCTGTTTATGCAACTACCTTATAAAGGCTTTTAACTAGGTCATCCTGAAATAAATTAACACATTTGTTAAACCTAATGAAGTAAGAATCTTCCCATTTTTAAATCCCTTGCGACCTGAATTTTACAAACTTTAAAATGCTGAAAATGTGCAACCTCGTTATGGTCCATCCAGTCAAGCCAATCCAATCAATCCAGTCATTCCAATCCAATGGTCAACAAGGCTGTGCTCGAAGAAAAATTGAAGGGAGCCCAGTGCTCTGAACTTGTGAAATCCAGTGACCAGTGTGCCCAGCATATGATTTCTATGAAAAAGCAAAGATTTTCTAGTCACCCGAGAACAAAAGGTTAGGTGCTACGTGCCACCGGGCTCTGCTAGAGCACAGCCTTGGTCAATCCAGTCATGAAATACAACCCCCTGGTGGTACATCCCCACTAACCTATTACCAGGAAGTATCCTCCCCCACTCAGGTATTCAGACAAAGAGCTTCCTCAGCCTTTGTCCATTGGCAAACAAGCATGCTACTTGCCCATTAGAAAGAATCTAGTCCTCACAGACAACTGGAACTTTTTCTCTGCTCTGCTACTGCTGACACATAGTGATTTAGGTATATGTTGGGGCATATCTGACCCCAGTTCTAGTTGTTCCTGTTGGTAAAGCAATTTTGATGGTAGCAAAAGCTATAAGGTTCCCAGTTACCTTAAGCTTGCTCCAGTTTTAGTCACTTTGTAAATGCTCTTCTCTCCAAAAGGATTTTCAAGGCTAGTACTGGTTGAATCTTTTTTCCTGTCTGTCATTGTAATGTTAGCATTTGTTTTATCATGGTAATGTCACTGAATAGCTTTAAGCTGTTATGGATGTTTTGACCGAAAATGACTTAATTTAATGAGGCATATTATCATTAAGTGTTATTAGCTATATTGCTACAGTTGAATTTGCACTAATGGCCACCTCTCCAAACAGCCACCTGAGGGACAGTACATTGACTCTTGTGAAAGGTTTGAATGCAGGAGTTATTTCAAAAGTAGGTTGAGTTTGATCGTCCGGGTGAACGTAGTCCTGAATAGGACTGTTGTTGTTGACAGTGACTGACATTTCGACAACCTGTGCTGTAGTCATCTTTTTGACTCTGAAGGTGACTACCACACAGGTTGTTGAAATGTCAGTCACTGTCAACAACAACAGTCCTATTCAGGACTACCTTCACCGGGACAATCAAACTCAGTACATTGACTCTTGTTTAAACCTCCTTACAATGGACACAGTCTTCTCTCCCCAAGGTGGCTGTTTTGGAGAGGTTCAAATGTATTATAACTTTTAAGTAAAAAAGGCCATAATTTAAACCTAAAATATTAATTTACTTTAGCATCAGCTGTAAATAAAGTTAGTCCTCATTCATTTTATGTACATTTTGAACTTCAAATTTCTTTTCTTCCATTTGGCTGGTATGTTTGATGAAAAATAATTCACTATCATTTCTTTTCAGATAAAGTATTTATAAAATCCACCCACTCTTAATGAATGTGCTCTTTTTTTCACTCATGGTTGAATTCAGATAAATTGATAATTTCATGCAGAGGCACTTGCCATCTCTTCTAACTGTAAATTGATTTCCACCGACAGAAAAGTTTTGTTTTAATGCTTAATTTAAAGGTGTTATGATACTGAAATTTAACTTAAATATAGATAAATTCATAAATTATTCTTTTTCTATTTACATATGTTTACAATTATTGTAAACACATGTATCTGCAATTTGTCGGTTCTCTAAAACTTCCTGTATTGTATCCCTAATGTGTTCCTGGTCCTTTAGTCAGCTGCCTTTGAAAAAGCTTCGAAAGTGCTCAAAGGTTGTAAGAACAACTTCAGACATTTTCAGAAGCTTTCAGAAGTCTTCGGAAAATCAAAAAGATACAGAAAATTCTGGGATGTTTTCGGAAACTCAGGTCATGACAAGATGAAAATCTCACGCATTTGACTTGAATGTTTTGGAGGTATAATATAAGGCATCAGTAAGTCCCAGACTTTTCTTCACACATTTGCTGTATAATTAATGAACCTGCATTTAAGCAGACTCTAGACACACAGTTTCCTTCTGATCTGAGTACACTTAATGGAATCAGTCATTTTCCAAGCTAACTCTAACTCTTTGCAAAAAAGGAACATTGAAACAACTGTTCTTCTTGCTTTACCCTCAACAATAAAAATCTAATTAGCATATAACTTGAGATCCAGTTTTCAGACTTCCTGACCCTTTTACAGGTGAAAACAGAAACCGAAAAATGTATAGCCTTGATGCATAACAAATACAGTGCTTTCTCCAAGAAGTGTTATTAAATAATTTAATGAATAGTAGCTATTTTTAATAGGTTTTTTGTGTTTAAGTGTATATTATTGTTTACTGATGTAGCTTTTAGTTCTCTTTTTTTTGTTTTGTCCAAAAAGAAAAAGGTCAACACCAGCAAGAGTCTGAATTAAGGTCATGACTGACCTAATGTAGCTTTCACTGTTCTATTAAAGACTATTTTGTAGCGTCTTTATAAGAACTCACTGATAAAATAGTGAATAGCTCCAAATACTCCTTAAGTCAATAAGACATAGTATGTTCAACTCTCTTATAGCAACTACTTCTGGTACATGTGTAAGCAACCACCACCACTTTTTCAAAAACTCTTTCGTAAGCAACCATAACTCAAATTTCTTTGGTAACTATGGCCATTGGCCAGAAAATTGACATTCTGTTTTGCTTTGTTTTTCTAGTAAGCAGCCATCTGACATGATTGCATGATAATAAGAAAATCTTTACTCAGAACTCACGAAAGTTCAATTTTAAAATGGAACCCAAGCTGCATGTTAACAGATAATAATCTGACTAACAAAAAAGATGCTTCGTAGCAAAATAATCAAGATAAGCCCCATTGGTCTGAAGTGCAGTTTTACCCCACCTTAAATTATAGCGTAGCTGTTGCTTGCTGTGTCATATTCAGGGTTGGCTGTGGCCAAGCAAGGGCACTGTATTCAGTAAGTATTTTGATTTTTTCACCCAGATTTAAAATTTGTCTTTTTACAGTTTCAGAGAAAGACAGTTACTGATTGACTGGAAAGAATACTGTCAAGGTAGAAATGTTTCATAACTGCATCTTTTTATTTTAATAATTATTGAACTGATAATAGGTAACAAAAGGTGATTCAGGAGGCCATTCATTAAGGAGGCCCAATTATATAAATTATTGTGCAGAATTGATTTGTTAATCTTGGATACATGTATATAGTGTTAACTACCATGAGCCATGCCAACACAGTGATTTAACAAAATGATGCTTGCACGATTTTAACAAGTTTTACTGTATATCCCTTTGCAACAATTTTGCAACACTGAATGTGATTAGATATTAAGTATAAAATGGCATTTACCTAATAACTCAGTGGCAAGAGATTTTGAAGTACTTTATAGAGCTTAGGTTAGCCTAGCTTGATCAGATTTGATGTGTCTGGCTTTGCAATGGCCCAACAAAAACCTTTACACAAACAAAACAATGTTACTCATCCAAAGATGATATAGCTAGTATTCATTTGTTGGTGGGTAACGGCCTCATTCAGGGTGCAAAGAAAGTTGGTTTTACTGCTTGCCTGATTTAGGCAAGTTGTCACTAGTATGTACTACTAAGCCCAAGAGTCTTTTAAGTAGCCCCCAAAAAATTTTGATGTGCAGCATTGATTACAGTTCTTCTGTAATTTGAATTTCCCCAAAAACTTCACTTGCCCTTCGGGCAAGTTAAGAACAGGATTCAATTGCCCGATTGCGAAATCCACTAGCCCCTTGCTACTAGACACAACTTTCTTTGCATGCTGCTTATTACAAAGTGGAGTTCAAATAATTAATATAATATGCTGGCATGATGATTTCAAAGGTATCCAGATATTTTCCTGTATATTTCTATCGAGTGCTGTTTCCATCTTGGACTAGAAAGCATTTCCTTTTCCTATGTAGTTTGAGCTTAAAAGAGCTAAAAGCTAGAGAAAGAGAGGGGAAAAAGGTAACCTGGTAAAACACCCTGTACTAAATGCTGCTACTAATTTCTGTGTGACTTTTGGGTGACAAACTTGCTAAAATTCAATATTGGTGGAAAGATTCTGAGGTGTCACCAGACTACTTTGGGATCTCAGACTGGCTAAGTTGGATTTATAAAAACAGTTCTTTGGTAGCTAAAAAGTGCCCTCGGCAAAGCCTGGTTTGATCATTCCTTGTGAACCTTTCTCTATTACCCTTTTGTCACTTAATGAGATACAAGGGTTGTTGTAATTCAGCAAATTCAATCCTCCAGTTATTTTAAAACCCTGACTGTTTGTCTGGCCCGGGGAATCAAACCCATGACTCCCTGTTCTGCAGTCAACCAACTGAGCTAGTCCTGCCGCCTACCAAGAAGAGATTACCTCACATTTATTAATATCAACTTATAAAGTTTTGCATAACAAAGCTAACTTAGGAAGCGTGACAACTGATCAATATTGACTTGTGAAATTTGCTTGTTGTTTTTCAGATTAAACAGATTAAAGTCTCCAATCTACTCTTCATATCTGCATTCTTGAAACTAGAGCACAAAGGTAATCTACACTGGGGAGAAAGTACAAGGTATCTGACCTTGTTGTTATGGCCAGGCAACCTGTGAATGTTTCAATATTGTTGGCTGTTAAAATTTTATTTTCCCAACAGTATTGGTCAATATTGCACTTCTGAGCATCCTGTGTTCAGTAATGTTGGACCAACATATGAAGAGCTCACACAATTTGTGATTGTTCTGCTTGAAAATCTGTTGTCTTTTACTAAGGATAGTGCCACCTAATGATTCAAAGGTTTTGCTGAGTGGTTTGGGATTTCAAAGTTTTTTTCTTTCTCTGTGCTACTTACATATTATGCAATGGCTTTAGGGGCCGTCAACAGGATATTGCCGTGTTAGGTCAATTCTGTGTTGAAGTCATTACTTCAAGCCTTTACCCATACAAAAAATGCCCCTGTAGAGTTATTAAGAGGATATCAAACAAATATCATCATAACGCACTTAACCATAAAATGTTTTGGTGGTTTTTGCAGGTATAGCATTAAAAGTTAAGAAAGTTTGCCAAATTTTTTCATGTTTTAATCCATGTCTGTCCTTTCAAGCCCTAGCAAAAGACAACTGGAAATGGTTTCAATGCCTTTATATAGTCTTAAATAGCAATATCAAAACACTGGGCCATTATTTTTGGAATTCTAGTGACGCAAAGACATGTTTCAGCTTTTAAAAAGATAGCAAATAGCCTAACATATATTGTAAGCTCCTTTAAATAGGTACAGTGGAACCTCTATTCAGGGGACACCCATGGGACCGAGGCAAGTGTTCCCAGAATAGAGGTGTCCCCCAAATGGAAATTGGGCTGGGATTTGTTAATAAAAATTATTAACCAAGAAATAAATTAATACAATTGAACTTTTCTTCAATTGCCACCTTAGGGACAGAAGAAAGTGTCAGTTGAAGAGAAGTGGCATTGTAGATAGGTTTAAACAAGGGTCAATGTATGGACTGCCCGCCAAAAGAGTGGCCATTTTAGAGAGGTGGCCACTATTGGAGATCCGGCTGTGTTTTTCTTTTATTTTACCTCAGAATCTGATGCGGTCATTATTTTAGTCAGTTAAATAATGTTTAAAAAATCATGATTAACTTATCTCTGCAATGTTGTTTGTTGAATTCCAACAAGTGCAGTACATTGTTTTTAAGTGAGATAGTTCATGTTTTGAAAGCTGTGGCCATTGTGAGTTTTGAACACTTAAACTTTTCAACAATTTTTGTGGTCAGTCACATTTTGAGTGCCACAATGTCCCCTGAATGGAGGTTGAATTTGGGTTTTGGGACCCACAAAAAGTGTCCCTTTCCCCAGAATAGAAGTGTCCCTTCAATAGAGGTAACAAATACAAAGATTATGTGAACATTTTTCCAGGTGCAAATTTTGTGTCCCCTGAATGGAGGTGTCCCTTGAATAGAAATGTCCTAAAGGAGAGCTTCCAGTCCACTGTACTAGCATTTCAATGTTAATATACAAGATTTAATGACAAAGTAACCTGTTCGCAGCAATCAGCAAGAAAAGCACATTTAAATAAATTCATGCAGGAAATTAGAGGTCAACCAAAGTATTTTCTAATTACAATTTTCATGCTTTATTATAATTCATTGCGTGGCCAATACCCGTTGTTTAAGCTCAGGATAAAAAATGGTTGAATTTGTAATGGATCAAATTCATTGCTTGGTTTTAATTCTTTTTTCCTTTGTCTTTGGGTTTGATAATGTATGAGAATATCGGAGATAAAATTTAAACCAAGAATAAAATTAAACCACAAAGTATGCTGCGGATGTACAGTAAGATTACTCGCATTATATAATAACTCAGAGGGTCTACGTATCAGTTACCGTCCTCATTTGGTAAAATTTCAGCCAGGAGGTCTTGTTTTCATAGTTTCTTTTTTTGTTATATTAAGCCTATTCCTGGTTTTGAGGAAGTTGCTCTCAGACTCTTGCTTTAAAATTGAACCTATCGTCGTTTGTTGATGCGTATTGTAATTTTCATTGCTCATTCCTGGTTTTAGAATATCCTGATGCACTAAAATCGAAGCCATCGTTTGGGCTAGCACTCAGAAGAACAACTGCTTCCAATTCCTGTTTTGGTGCCGGGTCAATTCGGTTAAACTTCCCCAACTTGCACAGGATCACAGTTTTTTAGAAACTAGCCTCTTAATCTAAACGATGAAAAACATGAAACGCTTTACAGTTTCAGTCCAAAAACTCAAAATTTTCTCCTGTCTCAAGTTTGAAAGTTTAGGTTCAAGTTGGCGCTTTTCCCTATCAGACAATTCTTCTGTCATTATCTGAACTTAGCAGAGTTAAACCCTCTTTACCTATATTGGAACAATTTTCCATTCATAAAATTTTCCGCTTTCATCTTACACGGGGTCGGCTTGGCAGAACATCGTATGGACGTGCTATTTTTATTTTTTAAGCGCCGGCGCGGAAAATAAAACCGACATCTATGAGGGAAAGCCTTAAATATTTTATTTGTGGCGTAATCTTTAACTGGAAGGACAAGATACACGGCTGTTTTCCATATGCAGACAGGTTGTTTGAAGCAAAAGCACTGCCACTTTGATTTTGATAGACCAAAGTCTAGGCTAAAATCCTACAATTCATTGCATTTGAATGAAGAAATCCCGACCGACGTCTATGTCCAAATCTTTCGTACAAAAACCATTGTTTGAAAGCAGACTTTGATGAACATTTCTTCAATGTGTCAAAGTATTCTCTATGGGCCAAAATTTGGTTTATAGAGACAACATCTCAGGTATTTCTCGACTCGCGACTTAACTATGCGGCTATTTTGTAGGCTAAACTGCCATTCGAAAAATGTCACTTTTCGTTAAATACAGCATGGATGTTGACATGATAACTTAGTAAACACCCTGAGTGTGATAGAGTTTCGCAAACCTTTCTAAATTTCCATGCCACAAAAACGACTTTCCAGCCAGCAGGTTGGCTAGTTAGTTTAAGATCTAGCTACTCTTACCGGTGAGATAAAAGAATCGTAGATCAAGATTTAGTCGAGTCAGCCCAGCTTCCAACGTGACCCGGAAAATCAAAAAGGTGTCTTGTTTTCGGAAGAGAAATTTTAAGACGGAATCCAACAGGAAATTGAGTAGTTTTAATTTTAAGTGGACAAAAACCTTTTACTAGAATAATTTGAGGAATATTGCATTCTTTTTAACATTTTTTAAGGGCTATAGATGTAATTAGTCATCTGTAATAACACCAAAGAAAATTTCTTATGGGAGCCCGAGAAAATAAATGTCAAACTTCACAAAATGACATCTGCAGTCAAGGAGGTTTCATTTGACATGATCGTCATCACTCTGGCAGTAAAAGTGTAGTTCAAGAATGGCCGTTTTTATGCTAAGGACGCACTATCCGTCTGGACAAACTTGGGCAAACATTTGTTGTTCTCATGGTTATGCGTCTCAAGTATAAAGACGGGCATACGTATTATGCGTCTGGACGAACTTTCCTTCGAAATACGTCTTGAACGAGTCAGAACGACGCACTACGAACGGTAGTTCGTTTGGACGCATAATGCGTCTTGTGCCCATCTTTATACTAGAGACGCATAACCAGACGAACTACAAAATGTTTGCCCAAGTTCGTCCAGACCTTAGTATAAAAACGGCCAATTACTCGCACCGAGTAAGATCAGAAATCCCTGCATCTGATTGGCTAGAACACAAGTTCTGGCCAATCAGAAGCAGAGATTTCAAATTCTTCCCCAAAATCTGACCCCTTGTTTCATAATTCAAGGTTCTATTGGCATCTTCAACTCCCGAAGACGCAATCCATCGGAAATTGAGTAATTTTAATTTTCAGTTGACAAAAACCTTGTACCAGAATAATTTAAAGCATATTGCATTCTTTGTTACATTTTTTCAAGGGCTAAAGATGTTATGAGTCATCTGTAGTAACACCAAAGAAAATTTCTTGTGGGAGCCCGAGAAAACGAATGTCAAATTTCACAAAATTACACCTTACACATGAAATTTTCAGAATTTTACCTGTGTTTTCACAATTCTTGTGAAATTTGACATTCATTTTCTTAGACTTCCATGGGAAATTGTCTTTGGTGTTCTTACAGACGACTAATTACATCTTTAGTCCTTGAAAAATGTAAAAAAGAATACAATATTCTTTAAATAATTCTGGTATACAAGGTTTTTGTCCACTGAAAATTAAAATTTCTCAATTTGCTAGTGGATTCCATCTTAATGTGGCATGTTTAATTTTTCACTTAAGTAAACCACTTTCTATCAGGTGGTTTGTATTTATAACTGGAGAGCACAACGTACGTGGCCGTTTTTCTCCTTCTTCCTCTTATTTTAATTGTGCCCACTGTAATATTTATCCTTTCGGTTTATATTAAAACTAGTATAGTTCACACTATATCTGCCCCTAATTTCCCCCTTCTGTGAGCCTTTTGAAACACTTCAACTTCTCTTCCGAAAACAAGATACCTTTTTTATTTCCGGGTCACGTTCGAAGCTGTGCTGACTCGACTCCATCTTGATCTCAATTTTTATCACATCGGTAAGAGTGGCTAGTAGCCAACCTGCTGGATGGAAAGTCGTTTTTGTGGCATAGAAATTTAGAAAGGTTTGTGAAACTCTATCACGCCCAGGGTGTTTACCTAGTTGTCACGTTGGTTTACCAAAAGTGGCATTTTTCGAATGAGAAGGTTAGCCTTCAAAATAGGCGCATGATGAGTCGCGAGTCACGAAGTACCAGATATGTTGTCTCTATAAACCAAATTTTGGCCCATGGAGGATACTTTGATACGTTGAAGAAATGTTCGTCTAAGTCAGCTTTCAAACAATGGTTTCTGTGCGAAAAATTGAATATAGACGTCGGCCGAGATATCTTCATTCAAATGCAATGAATTGTAGGATTTTAGCCTGGACTTTGGTCTATCAAAATCAAAGTGCTTTTGCTTCAAACAACCTGTCTGCATATGGATTCAATATTTTTTTCGTTCGCAGTGACTTTCAGTGTGAAAAGTGATCTTCAGAACAAGAAAATTTTAATACATAAGTTTACTTCGTAAGGTTGGCTTAATTGGGACAAACATTTATTACGGAACGACTTGTTATAGAACTATGTCAAAGCACTTGAAGAATTAAGTGCAAATGATAGGAAATCCGTAAATATCCACAAACAAGTTATTTTTAAGGGCAAGTGGT